>NW_008236184.1:1795203-1812986 GCF_000691975.1 Corvus brachyrhynchos
CCTCCGCCGGTCCCGGGCCTTTCGCTCCCTCCCCTGCACCCTCTGACGGACGTAAGCGATTCGATAACATCCGTGTTAGACCTGCACTGCAAGGGACAATTTAACAGGCGCTGAACTGTTACCAGATTAAAACGCTGTGAAGTTGGAACTGATACAAATGACAGGAAGGAGCGAGGCTGCACAGTTTGGTCCGCAGCTACACAGATGGAGCTCGGATGTGGATTTTAATGGGTTGTGACAGGTTTAACTAACTGCTGGGGAACACACTTGAAATCACCTTCCTTTCCGTCAAAACTCTAGCACTCTGCAGCCTCTGGATTATTTAAAAGTACAAATGCAAATAAATTTGGTTTCATTATTATTTTCTCCTTATAAAAGATACATCTCAGTTTTATAGCGATTAATGCCTGAACCAACGAGAGAGTTGTATTTGTGACTAACTTAGAGAGCAGAAGTAAAGAAATGCATCTAAATGGAGATCTGAAAGCACTTGTGATACCTATTACCTTTTGCTGGAACATGCTTCTCCAGACTAATTCCTATGAAATTCATGTCTTTAGCAAAGATGGCCCTTTTCTCTGAGACAGAGATGATCAGAGGAGGGTTGCTTTGGAAGCACTTCTTTCTGGAGGAAAATTTTTGTGGAGTTTGAGGGGGTGTGAGAGGAAGTGAACATCTGTTCCAGAAACCCAAATAGTTTTGGTGTTAGGCTGAGCAAAAAGCTGGTTTCGTACATGTGGAAATACCACATTCAGGAGTAAAGTCTGCTTCTGCTACCACTGTGCTTTGTGAAAAAACAGGATTTATGTTCCCATGCAACACTGCCCCTCAGGGCCAGGCTTATGGGTAACCTGTGCCTGCCACAGTGCCCCATGTCTGCTCGGAACAGGGCAGCCTGTAGTGCAGTCTCTGTAGCAGAGGGAAATAAGGCACAACCAGTGCAGGAGGATGTGGTTTAATGCTGAATCGAGACAGATCATTTTGATGCAGACATACCGTACCATACCATTTGTTCTGCTGAGCAGATCTACAGGAAATGTTAACACATTTCCAAATAAAAAGGTTGAGCTTGAGACTTACCCATAGAAAAAAAGGAATTCTGTGGAAAACATTCTCATAAGAAATTTTTGTTCTGTTCAAGCTCAACCTCCTTCTTGAGAGAGAAGAATTGCTTAAGTAGACCTACCTCGTGGTTCTTTAGCAGTACATTCAGAGAAGAAACCTTGCAGCTCTCTCAGTTTGAGAAGAAACAGGGGCCGTTTTCAGGGAAATGAGGAAAGGGTAATGCTTAGGTATAAGTTCCCAGTCTTAACTCCAGCATCAAGGACAATTATCAGAAAATGTACAGTAAAAGAAAGACCTGGACTATCCTGGTCGCCAGCCACCAGCAGGCTTTGCCCCAGCACTGACGGGGGTTCCAAAGGCCCCCTAGTATCTCTGTGCCCTCAGCCCACACAGCCCCCTCAGCCCTGCTGGGCCTCTCTCCTACCGCCTCTCCTCGACGCTCTCTCGGCCCGTCACGCTCTATTCTGGCCGTGCTCTTTCCCGCTGTATAGCAGTGACTTCCCTGCAGTCAGAGGGGCCGGTGTGGCCTGTCCCCGGCCGGGGCAGACTTGCTGGCAGAGCCGACAAGGACCTCGGCAAATCCTGGGAATTCCCGCGCTCAGCGCGGCCCACACCGCCTGCCTGGTGTGATGGGAGAACGCCCCGGGAGAGACGAGGACTGTGATTGGCTGCCCCGGCCCCCTCAGGCGCTTTTCGGAGAGGGCCGGCCAATGGGAAGGGCTCTTACATGTTGGGCGAGGCTTCCCTCAGGCGTGGACAGTGCACACGGTGGTGGTTGGGGTTTCTGTGGGTGACGATCTGATGCTGCTCGTGTTTTGTGTTCATGGCGTGAGCGGGCAGGACGCTACTCACCACGTTCCTGGGATCTCTGGACAGAGAAGAGCGGCTCGGCGTCGTGTGCATAGCCGGGCCCGATGGCAGAGGCGGCTGTGAGCGGGTAATGGCGTGTACAGTTGATGGCCGGGAGAGGGACGGACTTCGTTTTTCAAATGATCTGTTGGGTTAAAGCCTTGTTCTGAGAGCAGCTGCTGTTGTGTAGGAGTGCCTTTCATGTAAAACTTGCGCCCGTAAACAAGCCCACCATGGTCCATGGCCTCTCCCGTCCTTCTGCCGTCCTGCACTGAGAATTTGTGTTAGTACCGGGCTGGGAATGTGGCACAGGGGGGTTCAGGGCAGGCGGGGGCTCGGGAGGAGGTTTGCTTGGATGAATACTTACTCCTTCTTTGGTTGGATGAACCCTATGAGCTTCCTCTTCATTTGGGAAAGAGCAATGTTGTGAAGGTTACTTGTAATAGAAAGTCTTTTTGATGCAAAAGAAAAGTTAGTGATATTCGGCAGATGTCCATGTAGTCCATAGAACCAGTTATGGTTCATATATTACTCTCTTTTAAATCATAACTATGAATCAAAATGCACTTCTGACTTTCTAATAGCTCACTAGAAGTAAAAAAAAAAAATTGTCTTGTTTTGCACACAGTATGAAAGTCACTATCTGTGCATGTTCAAGAGCAGGGTGTGTAGTATTTGTCATGTGGACATAATTCTAGCTGCCCAGTAGGACCAGCTTTGGCTTCAATGCAGGGTTGCAAATCTCAAATGCAGCTGTGTGAACTAACAGTAGTAAATAACCTCTTTGCAGGTAGCAGGGGTAGGAGGTCTGTCTCCTTTGCAAGGAATTTCAGTCATTACATTAGATCTGTAGAAAAAAAACAATTTATGGAAAATCACTATGCAAAATACTGTGCCCATTTATCAACTCTTTCTTATAATGATATATATTTACCTGCCTATTTGTTCATTGTCACTTATTGCATGTTATTTTTTCTGATTAAGTGGAAAAGTGGATTTATGTAAGTAAACAGTAAATCTCAAATTCACCTCTGTTGAACATCTTATACCTGACTTGTTCTCACCAAAGGAAGAGAATTTTGAAACTGAGATTACAAAAAAGTAATAGAAATAGATCCTACCTCCTTATTTAATTTTCTTTATTTGATTATGTTGTTGATGTATTCTTACCTGCAGGCATTTGTCCCACAGACTGAGGTGAGAATTTTTCCCTCTGTTATGGCACTATTTTTCTATCCACTCAAGAAATACAGCCTGGTTTTTGGCAGAGGTTTTTATTGTTTTCTTATAACATAATTTAGAGTTTTGTTTAGCTACAAATGCATAGCAGCAGATAATTTTACATGGAATCCACCCTGCTTTGCCCTTCCCAAAATAGCTCATTGTTTTAAATTACAGGAATATGAAACTCTAAAATGCTTTGTGAAAGGAAAATAGTTTTATGGACTCTGTTAACAGGAACTTTAAACAGAATAGAACAAAGTTCTTATACAAATGCTAGACTGATGTTTTATTTTGCATGGCCAAAATAAAGAAAAAATTGAGCTATAGCAACATTTTTTTGTAACTAGTGTAAAAACTGTTACTCTAATTAAAAGGATGCTGTAAACCAAATAATAGTGGAAGACTGCAACATGCAAAATGGGGCAATCTGAAATAAGAATTTTATGAGTGGGAGATATGAGGAATTTTATCTGAGAGAAATTAGTTTACTATTCCAAGGACCATGATAAGATCTGAACATGCAGTTTTATAGTAGCAGATATTTCATCAGCACTTCTCCTGCACAAGTTTGCTCAGTAATTTTTTCTCTTTTCATACACTTCTGCTTTAGATCCAGTGAGTGAGATAAAAAAGTTGTAAACCACAGGAGTTCTGTGGACTTCAGGGAAGTAACATTATTTTATATCATCTCAGGAAGCTCTTTATGAGAACAGGAAAAGGAAAAGGCCATGTAGCCCCTCTCTATATTTCAGTTACTGCACAGCAGCTGTAAGATGAAAAGATGTAATTTTATTTTGTCTATGTAAGTAGTTCCTTTTCCAATAAAACTGAAGAAACAAGGAAAAAAAGGAAACAGAGACAATGACAGATGTCTCTGCCTGCATTCTTGCAGTGCTTGTGTCCACAATCCTATACTTCGATGGAATCTATCAGTTTGTACTGATGCTTTCCTGTGGTTCCTCCTTAGTGGTTTCATGGTTAGAGGGGGCCTCTGGAAAGAAAAGGGAATAAAAGGGGACAGAATTTTAAAGCCTATGGCCTGCAGCTCTCTCAAAGATAAGCATGCCTAACACAGTCTCTTTTGGTATCAAGTTAATAGTAATGCAGAACTGCAGAAGATAGGAAGAGAGGGAGGCAATGAAAGGTTTCTGGCAGAAGTGAGCCACACTCTCCAGTGAATGTGTTTGCACAGTGTTGTTTTCACCACGTCTCCTGGTGTCTTAATAAAAGAGTGAGTATCAGATGTTTAGCCTCATCTTCAGAATCCCTTTAGCTCACTTTAGTTTGGACAAATCAAGTAATTGCTTGAATTTGTATCAACATCACTAAAAAGTTGTTTAAGACTTGGTAAAAAAAATAAAAATGCTCCAGTGGCTTACATTTGGCAGTACTTTTGCAAAAGATGGAGGCAAGGCTTGAATATTAAACAAAGTCAAGAAGCCATTTTTACCTGTGAGTCAGTAGTCGGCAGCTTTGACATTTCAGAAACACAGCAAGAAGCTTTGGAGGGCTGAGAAAGCGCTGTAACCTCTAGTGACAGCAGTGTGCTGTGTCGCTGAGCTTCCTGGACTGGCTGTGGCAAGAATCAAAAATGCCAAAATGTTGCCCATGGTGCTGTTGTAACTAATGATTGCACACAAAATGGCAGAAGGTATTGGTGTGGCAGTGATAAAAAATAATTAGGAAAATAAACTCTGACAGAAAAAAAATCTCACATTTAAGAAGCATTTTGATACTTTCAGAAGATGGGGCACAAAAGACACTAGGGTGTACTATATCAGTTTGTGCTATTGTGTGTGCTGTAGAAAAGAGAGTATGATATGACACTTGCATTGAGCAGTGATCGAAAGGTTTATTTTATTTTCAGCTGTTCATTTCTGCAGTAGGAGACTGAAGTAACCAGTATGGCAAGGTAAGGGGTAGGGAAATGGAGAGTCCCAACCGGACTCCACTGGTCTGAGTGAATTGGTATTTACTGGGTAATGTTGTATCTTTGTGGAAAATGCCAAAAGCTGAGAAACAAAAGGAAGCACAGTCCTTGCTCAGTGCTTAGTCCTTTTCTGTCACAAAGCATGAAATGATAGTTTAGATCTTAGAAGTGAGCACCAATGATATTGTATAGAAACTGGATCAGTTTTAATGGATTTCTTGGGAGGACACAATGAGACCATCCACAGAATCATCAAAGCCACTGTGTGTGCAAATAATGCTTGTGAATTTCTAAGTGGCAACACCGACTGGGGGCTGGGGGGTACCTTACATGCTTGTAGGGTTAGGTGGCTTCTGGGCCCTGCCTCTTCCACACTGGAAAGCCCAGAGACAGAAGTCAAGCACTCCTTTGTAAGCAGGAAACTGAAATTCAGTTTCTGCTTCAGCTGTCAGACATTGAGTGCTCAGCAGAACACAGGAGACACCTGCAGTTCCTGTGCTCATGGCATTCTTTTTTACAGACAACCTCTGAGACAGCTGTGATCAAAGAAATACCATAAGTGAGGTTGTAGAGGCCTATTTCTCTGGTTTGTTTCAGCCACAAAGCAGGAAAAGAGGACTTCTTTAAGATGGTAGCACTGGTGTTTGCAATAATGATCAGCTGGTCATCCTAAAAGGCTGCATAGCGATCAACATCACTGAATACACCAAGCAGGCCTGTTCCATCATGTGCCTGACCTCTGCAGCTGAGGCACAAGAGTGTGTTGGTTCATTTCCAGATACAGACCTGCTTTTCTAATGTGGTCAGACCTCTGAACTGGTGACCCACAAGTAAACATTCAGGATTTTTGCTATTAATTTCCTTTTTTATCTTCCTTTTACCTTTCTGTCTTCTAATTTCCATAAGGTTGCTGTTCATCCTACTTTACAGAAGAGCAATTTGTTGAGAGCCAAGCTGTAGGTCAATGGTCTGTAACACATGATGAAAACCTTCCAAGTGCAGGACTTACGTCTGATGGCCAGTGGTTCTGAGATATCCAGTCATAATAAGTCAGCAGCTGCACCAGTAAAGGGCTTTCTAACTGTTGATATAAAAACTTAAGAATATTGGAAATTGTAACTTTCCTGCCATAAGAAAATCATAGAACTTGAAAGGATAACATCTACTTTTCCACCTGCTATGTATTTGTGAGGAATTGGGTCAGAAAAAGAAAATAACTTGTTTTAAATGCAACATCAAGTTGAATAAAGCTTACCGAAGAAAAGGAGGGTGTTCAAGTAGAGGTACAGCAAAGATGGGAAGGTAAAACATAAAATAATTACCTCCTCTATTTTCATTCTGTAACCAGACTTCTGTCAGGTTTTGCCAGCTACAAGGCAGAAAGTGATGAAGTTAGAAGCCATGTATTGAGCATAATCACTTCCACTGGATTTGATCCACAGAATCATTACTTTGAGCTCGGTTTAACTCGTTTCAGTGTTGGTTTTGGTCTTCTACGATTTACCCATTTATTATTTCTGTTTCTTTGTGCTTTTTGCAATGTGTGAGTATTGCATGTTGTCACTTTTACTAAGCTTCTTTTCATTCAAAAGCACAGAAGATACCAACACGTCATCAGGAAGTGCTCAGGTGAGTGAATTGATCCAGTAACTTATTCAGTAAAAGTTGTATAACATTCATTCACATTCATGCTTGCAAATCAGCAATGACTCACAGGTGAAAACACCACTGCAAAATATTGCAAAAGCAGCTGGATATTTTTGCAATATGCTTTCTGAAACAGATTATAATATAAGAAGATGAGTAATATGTTAAACCTACTGGAGTAGTCAGTGTTCAAAAATCAGCATTTTATAGTTGCAGAATCATTATGAAAAGATACGATGTTTGGGTACAATTGATGAATAATGCTTGCTATTGGGCAGTTGGTATGTTTGTGTGAGACTGCAAACTGAATTTAACATAGGGAGTTCTATCAATTTTTCTTAGGCTTCTCAGTTGAGCCACTGCAAAGAATGAAATAAATTCTTTCAGACAGCATTATGAGATGGTGAAATACTGTGTATTTATGGGTAGCTGTGCATCCCAGTGGAATCTGCATGAATAAGAAAATGGCTACTTTCCATGGCAAAACATTATTTATAATCTGAACATGAAGGTGAGGGTGTAATGGAGATTCAAGAGAGGTGATTACATGATGAGGCTGATGAGAGCTTAGCACAGTAACTGCAAATTACACCTAAAAGCACCTCTGCTTAGCCTTTTTCTTTCCTTTTAAGGAGAGGACAGGCATACTGGTGGTGGAGAAAATGGTAGGGCATGGGGGAAGGAGAGAAATCAGTTTTGTTGCTGCTTGATTCAAAGGACAGCTAAAGAGAGAGATTCAGAGACTGAATGACAAGGAGCTAGATTGCTCAGAGACCTCTGATGTTAGAGTTGTTATGAGGTTGCTGAAAAAGTGACCAAGTGCATGTGGGTGGTTATTGTGCCTATATGAGCCTGTAACTTGTGATATGTAAAGTAAAAGTAACTGGTTTTCAGCAGGCTCATGTGACCTGTATATTTGCTTTCCCTAAAGATTGCCACTGAAGGAATAAACTGTTAACCCAAAATGTCCACTTAACTGGGAAACTTTGACCCGTTTCAAGAGTCTAAATGTAGATGAGATCCCATCTCTGCAAAAGCTTTCCCCCAGGGTAGGAGTGCCCTGACCTTTGGCAAATCCAAATACCAAATCCAGCAGAGTTTGCAGTGTGTCCAACTTCAAGAGTGTTACCCAGGTCTGTGGCAGAAACATAGAGCTTTTCAGTGGGTTTCCTTTTCAAAGATTTATCAGCACAAATTTCAGCTTCACTGGCCTTTGTGCAGGAAAACTTCCTTTTATTCCTGTCTTTAGTCTGCATCTAGGTCACTAGCCCAGGCGTGTGGTCTGTCCATCTATCCACACAGCCTTCTGTGTAAGCTGTGCAAGTCAGCTCCCTGAGTTTTATGTAAAATAAATGAATCAGTCTATTATTGATTCATTAAAGAAAGTGAGACACCCAAGCCTGAATTCCACTCCACTGGAAACCATTACTCAAGTGCAGCTGGAGGCTGAACATGGGATGATGGCTGTTGACAAGGTTCATTCAGCTTTAACTGGGTGTGAGTGGGTCCCTATACTGTGTCTGCCTGAGATGGGGTTAATTTACTTGCAGCAGCTGTACAGTGCTGTGCTTTGGATTTGTCACCACACAGTGCTGATATCACACAGATGTTTTAGCTACTGCTGAGTAGAGCTTACACAGTGTCCGGGCTTCCTCCTTTTCTCACTCTGCCCCTGCAATGAGGAGGCTGGGGGTAGGCAAGAGGCTGGGAGGGGACACAGCCAGGCCAGCTGACCCCAGCTGACCAAAGGGATATTCAATACTCTACAACATCATGCTCAGCAATGAGGTTGGGGTGAGTTCTCCAGGGGTTGCCATTGCTTGGGAACTGGCAGGGTATTGATGTTGCTGGTGTTAAGTGATTGCTTTTGTATCACTTGTTTTTCTTTTTTTTTTTTTTTTTCGACACACAAGTTTTCTCACTTTTGCCCTTCCAGTTCTCTCCCTCATCCCACTGTGGGGAGAGTGAGGGAGCACCTGTTGTGGGACTTAGTCCCCTACTGCTGTGTCCTCTCTATGAAAACCAGCCCCTTTTCCTGATCCTGCCTTCCCTGGGCAGTGTCCTGGTGCACTGTTTTGGCTGGTCCAACCCACGGCTTTTGGTGACTCCTGCTCTGCTGTGGATTTCTTGGCAGCAATGGGAGATTTGCCGGAGTTGATTTTTTTTTTTTGCCTCTGGAACCACTGTCAGTTCTTCTTGCAGCCAAGAACTTTTATTGCCTCTTCTGTGAAGGAGATTTAGCCAGCAGATGTAGCCTGCTCCCAGAAACAGGGCCTGAGAAGCTAAGCCAGCCTTTCTCATCTGTGAACACAGACTGCTTCACTCCCCTATTGCTGTAAACCCTGTGATTCATTGTCTCCTCTGTATTTAACACATGTAGTCCCTTAAACGCAGTGTTTGTATGATTCCTTATGAACGGAAACTGTTTATGAAGCAAGATTTGCTCTTCTCTCCTCCTTTTCTTGTTTATTGCCCCTGTTTGCACTATATGCACTATCAGCACAAGACCTCTATCTGGCCCATGTCTCCTGCTGCACTGTGCTGGCATCTTTCATGACAGTGTTATGACTTCTCTTCATCTTTACAACAACCCTGAGACCTATGTATTGACACCTGAGTATCAGCCCTACAGATGTCTAAAATCCAGATACTTTGACAGAGGTAGGATGAGTTACCCCATAGTAATTCACATATGCCCAAACTTAATCCATGTGGGAAGGTAATATAAACTATAAAAAGGCCCTCTGAAGTCCAACCAAGCAACTTTCTTGTAGAATGAGAACCAGGATACCTTTGTGTATTGGATGAGAATCTGATCCTTGCATTTTCAGAAATGCCCAGGCACAGGTTTTTCTGACACCCTAAAAGCAAATACTTTTTACCAGCATAGTTTATGTCAATAAATGGATTAAGTGCTAGACATGCAATTTAGATGTTATGTGTCATATGCAGACAGACCTCGGAGAGTTCTCTTGGGGTTTTTTCAGGAACACTAGGTGACGGTGACATCATTTAACATGACAGTATGTTCTACTCTCCTGAGTCAGTTCCTGATGCAGAAGACAGATCATATCTCTATAGCAGAGGACAGTTGCAGAAATGTGTCATCAAACTACAAAAAAGGCTCAGTTTGTAGAGTGAAGTACAGAAATGATCACTCATATGACTAAGTGCTGTGCAGAAACTTAGAGATATTTCAGGGAAAGCCAGGCAAAGGGAGAAAGATGGGCATGTTGTATGACACAGAAGCATGAGTTATACCAGCTGGCACTCTGGGAGCTGGCCCACAAGTTTCCCCATCATCCAGTATGTCCCGGCAAAGCCATATCAATGCTTTCCATTTCTGAGTGCATTGGGCTCAAAGACGTTTTGAAAACTGGGCTCATTGAGTGTAGTTTTGGAGACCTTCAACATCCATTTTGTAAATTCTGGCTGTGGTTTCTTCCCTTTAAGCTAAGAGTAGTTTAGTTTCCTACCTAAGAACCTGTTCTGAAGTAGGCCTATGTGCTACATTGAGCTATATGAGAGTAATTCCCTTTGAGCTCTGGAAATGTTTCTTTCCCAGAATGCATTACCTGAGTACAGTGCACAGTGCCCTTCACTCATCACTGGTGAAACTGCACTGCTGCACTTCGAGTATTGTATCCAGTGCTGGGCCCCTTGCTGCAAGAAAGACATTGAGGTGCTGAAGTGAGTCCAGAGAAGGGCAACAGAGCTGGGTAAGGGTCTGGAGCACAAGTCTCATGAGGAGCAGCTGAGGGAGCTCGGGGTGTTTAGTTTCCCACCTGGGGAGAAGGAGGCTCAGGGGTGACCTTATTGCTCTCTACAACTTCCTTAAAGGAGGGTGTAGCCAGGTGTCAGTCTCTCAAATAACAAGCAAAAGGACAAGAGGAAATGGCCTCAAGTTGCACTAGAGGGCTCAGATTGGATATTAGGAAAAATTTCTTCACTTAAAGGGTTATCAGACATTGGAACAGGCTGCCCAGGGAAGTGGTTAAGCCACCGCTTCTAGAGGAATTTAAAGGATGTGTTGATGTGGCACTTAGGGACATGATTAAATGGTGAGCTTGACAGTGTTGGGTTAAAGATTGGACTGGATGATCTTAAAGGTCTTTCCCAGCCTAAATGATTCTGTGATTCTGTGACTTGCACACTGATCCATATACTGTAGACATCTGAAATCACCTAATGTCCTTCAGGAAAAGCTTACCATATCAGTGATTATCTCACTAGCTCAGACTTAAATAGGCTTTTTCAGGATCAAGAGTGATTTTTCATGGTAATGGTTTTCCCTAGGAGTTATCCTAAGTTTCCAGCATTTGTCATTCAAACTGATCATCCCATGTTAAGGAGGAGAATGGGCCATCTTTCTGCAAAGTAAGATTCACCAAAAAGCTTCTCAGTGCAAATGGCTAAGTACAGTAAAGGTGAGCCCTAAAACTTCATCCTCTCGTTCCTTAAATGATTGGTGAGATTGTTACTGCATTTTCTGTGAATCTTCAGAGTCCTTAGTGTACAATCCTGAAATCAAAGGTACCTGGCCTGTAACACTTAGGCATCACCTACTCAAGCACATGTTTTTGAATTAAAGGAAAGAAAATCTGGACTTCATTAGACTACAGAGGAACCAGTGCAGTCACCACATAAATTTTGCTCAAGGAAAAATATATAAAAATCCACAGCGTAATTTCTGGAGTCTCCTTTGCATGGTCCTACTTCCTCTTGGTTGGTTGGTTGGTGTGGATTTTTTGTTATGGAAGCTGGGCTTACTCAATTCCACATCTGTTTTCTACTTAGTACATTTTCATCTTGTTCTGTGAGTTCAAGTGATAAAAACAAGTAATGTCATAGATGTCCTTTGAAAACAGGTAAGTGGCTAGAGGACAGGTCCCTGTCTGTGAGGATGGGAAGAATTTTCCCCTTTTGGGGATAAGTTATCCCATGCTGATTAGCCTAGGAAATAGTTTTTCTTCATTTCACCTGCCCTACAGACCTATTTGCTTATTGTTTAGCTGCCTGTGGATATATATCACAAACATAGTTTGCTGTTTATCACTATTCACACTTTGTCCTGGGGAATTCTAGGTATGCAGGTGGTTTGCAGACAGATGACTGAAAACTTGCCATTTGTTTTATCGGTTAGTTTCCCAATTCATGGAGTAGTTCTATTTCCTGAATATAACTGACATAGGAGAGCACTGTCAGCATAGATTTCCAGTGCATCTTTCTATATTGCTTCAGAGTAATTATGTAATCCAGAATTTACTTTGAGTAAATGTTGAAAAAATAAATGTGGACCTAGTTAGCTCTTCATAGGACTTATCATTCACCAAAATCAAATGCATTCACTCAGATTCAAGGAAAACAAACATAGAAGGGCTCAAATAGCACTAACTGGAAAGTGTTTAGCGTACAGACTGATAGTTTTCCAAGTGCATTGGTTGATTTACTCTTAGCCCAGATTATTTACTTGGGGAATGAAACTGACTTTTGTTTTGTGCATTCAGCTGTTTTCAAAATAAAAATGTAGTGGAAAATATGGTCTGGCTAGGTCTGCTAGGCAATGGGCTTGTGTTCTGTGCAGTTAAGTGGTTCAATGCGTTTTACAGGGGGAATATTCATTGCCTGCCTGAGAAGATTCATTTCGTTTTTGGTGGTTTGTGTATTTAAAAAAAAAAAAGAAAAACCTTGTTCAGTAAGAGGATGAGTTCAGTGACATTCAGCAGAGCACATAACATGCTGGTAGTCATTTAGATTTAGGACAAAGCCTTACCTCTGTACTTCAAGTGGACAATGCATTTAGGATCCCTGCTGGAGCTGGAAGGAATGAAAGGTTTAATGGTCTGTGTAACAGTAACCACCTTAGCTTTTTGGTGCAATCTGTGAGTAGCTCTTCTCAAACCCTCTCTTCTCTCTGCCGAACACGTGCAGCAGAACCTACAGCATCTCTGCATTTAGTTCTGCCTGCACCTGTGAGGAACAGATTTCCCTTAGTAACATTGCATTTAATTTCTGGGGTATACTGTGCTTCACTAATAATGCGACAGGCAATGCAACAGTTGCATGTCTATTTTGTAGTGTTCTCTCCAGTGTAGTTGCTCTGTCTTTAGTAGCCTCCTTATCCAGGGGACAGCTTAATGTTCTGAATGAGGCTTGGCAGGTGCTGGCTAATCGCGTGTGTTTGTCCCACAGCTGCCAGTGCTCTTCTGTCCAGCTGAGACATCAGGGCTCATCTGAATCATGACTGTGGTCAACAACAGCCCAGAACAAGGGACTGTTTGTCCCACTGTGGTGACAGTAAAATGCCACGGGGTAGGGCTGTGTAATAGTTTTTGATGATTTTGCATAGCACAAGTGCTGAACAAAGCACAATGAGCGAGGGACATGATGTCATGCGTTTTCCAAGAAACCTAGATATTAAAAAATTAATAATAAATATCTTCAGTGAGCGGGATGCTTTTTGGGGAACTAACTGGGCCTTTCTGATAACAGTGTATTTATTCCATAGTGCAGAACTGCCATGCTGTTCCTCAGAATAAGAGAAATAACATCATTATATAATCTTATTCAGTCACTTAGGACATGTTTGTGTCCTTCTCCCATAACTGCCTAGTTTTTCAGCTCCACTATGAAGGCTGAGTCTTGCAACAGAAGTCTTGTACAGACAAAATAAGGATGCAAGCTTAATTACTTGTTGCAGTAATTAGTACAGTGTCATGACAGCACTTGTTTGTAAATTATAAACCATAATTTAATAAGTAAGGTAAATTTTATTTTCATTCTTTGTGTTTCAATGTTGTAACTTGCAATACCTTTCAGAAATAATCCCGTACAGGCAGTTCAGATAGGAATGTGGTGATACTTAATAACATATGGAAATGCTTTAGTGATTATATGGTGAAAATATTAATTAATACACTTGATGCCATTGCTTGGGTGAAAAGTGTTAATGTGTGTATTACAATACTGCGAGTCAGAGCACACACCCTCTAGCTGGAGCTCACAGAACCCACAGAAGTGAAGATGCCTGTGTATTTGAAAGTAGCTGCACAAAGACAGTGTTGACTCTCTAGCTCATCTCTGAACAACAGATTTTCTGTGGGCTAGGGGATTCCCCAGGTGAGAAACCTGCAGATGAGGAAGCAACAAGTACATTTGAGGCAGTTAACAGCAGCTGACCCTTAGTGAAAAGGCAGGCCAGTTGCGGTTTCCTTTAGGCAGGAAGGAGTCCACCAGGTGCTCACCTTAACTGGGGCTCTTCTTTCCAACTCTTCTGCCTGCCACCAGTGAGGTTTTTTTACTTCTCAGGTCTGGCTTTTTTCCTGAAGCTGTGCTCTTAGCAGAGTCTATGGTTTGGAAAGAGCTGTATTCAGCAAGGGCAGCCTAATTGTGTCGTTAAGGTCCACCAAAATCAACAATGTTTTTCTGAAGCAGGACATCAGAGTTTGTCACACAAGCAGGGAGTAGAGCTGGTGGCTCTCCACTGCATGGGTCAGCTCAAATAGCGAGGATCCAGAGAACAAAAAAAGAAAAACTAAGGTAAATAAATTCAAATGGGGAGAAAACACAAGGAAACAAAGGGGGAGGGAGAGGAGATGAAGTATGTAAAATATAACAGCAGCAGCAAAGAGTCACTTTGAGATACTTAGTCCAAACACTATCCTAGGTTTGGAAAACCCTCTTCTATCCCAGATGTCTGAATTTTTCAAAGCTGTCTTCAGGAAATACCTCATATATGTTACGGACTATGCACCATCATTTGTGGAGGTTACTAGAAGGACTTTATGTAAGTAGTGAAGGACATAATTAAAAACACAAAAAGCATTCTTAATCTGAGTGAACCATGGGGCAAGGATACAGGGTTCCAAGGGGGCCTTTCCCAACCCTGGAGCTCACTACTTGTAACGCAGAGGATTAGCTCTGCTGTACAAAGTGCCCATTGTATTCTGCACACACACTGTTCCTGTACATTTCCAGAGATGTAATGCACTGTAGTAAGTAAATGGCACATTTACACACAAAGCCTATGGAGGATGTCTCAGAGGATTTGAGCAATAAAACATCACACTGTTAATTGGCATGTTCCATGTGGTAAATAAAAATGCTCTGACAATCAAGAGAGGAAAGGCTGTGAAAGCTTAACTGTAAATTTTGCTTAAGCGAAGACTGCATTTACTTCGTAGGAATATTTCCTGTGAATAGTTTATACAATATTAAGAATAGGGAAGTCCTACAGGTTTGCATTCAGTGGGAAAACTGCTAGAAGAATCTCATTTTTCTTGTTTCCTGCTATCTAGAGTAGGCTCACCGTGTCACCTTTCTTTAATTCTCCAATTTCTTTTTAACACCCCTCTTCCCCTTCTGCCATAACTCAATTTAGGTCTGATTAAGTATTTTCAGAAGTGCACCTTTCCAGAAAGATGGTGCAAACCCCAGGGCTGTGGGTCAGAGACAAGAGGAACAATTACCACAGTGGAGTTTTAGCATTCTGTTGCATCTGTTATATGGATTATCCACAGATAACCCATCAACTAAGACTGCCTGTTTAATTCTCTGATAACAGAGATTTCAGGCTCTGTAGAAAAGTTCTGCAAGGGCTCTTTCTTGTCCCTCAGGAAACCTGGGATTTCTGGCACTGGAAGCAGTGCAGTGCTGGTAGTTGTTGTGGGCTGGGGGAAAGTCCCACCTGCTACAGATTTTGCCGTTAAAATAAGCAGGAGACACAGGTGTTTCCCAGGTCAGCAGGTGCTAAGAGAGGCTGAGAGAGACAGGAAAGAAGGTAGTGGAAAACGTTTCTCTCCTACAGAGCTGGGTGTGGAGGACCAAGAAGAAGAGGTTTAGTTTTCCATGGAGGCAAATGAAGAAGGTTGGTTGTGTGAGTGCTGGAGTGGAAGAAGGCTTGCTGCTTTCAGAGCAGGGGTCTTGGCTAAGAGAGGAGGGAGAGCATCTGGTGCTCGACCTACCTGCAGTGAGGGGTGAGGGTGAGTCAGGGGAAAAAGGATCATTTCTCAGGGCAGCAGAAGAGGAAATCATTTGTTGTGCTTGTTGCCATGACACCTCCCCCCAAAGTATTTTAGGAAACCAACATTAAAATGTAGAAATGAATAAAAAAGTTGAGTTGTCTGGGACAAAACTTGCCATCCTTTGATAAAAACTTGCTGTATTCCTCTACTAAATCATGTGGATTGTTGTGTAGTCTTGAGCTGGTATTGAATATGTTTACTAGAAACTGAAATTCAATAGTGGCAGCCCATTGAGTCCTTGCTTATGTAATAAGACAAAGGTTAATGCAGAGCCTTACAGTCTGGGGTCCTCCATTCCTTGTCCCTTAGGACAAGGAAGGCTGGGAGCACAAGGCCTAGATTCTTTTTTTTCCTTTTTGTATATATGTAAAAATTTAAAAAACATCAAGTAATTAAGTATTTATGTTCCCTTTTGAGATAATATCTTGGGACTTCCACTGAGATTGAACTCTCAAGTTGTCAGTTATTTTCAGAAATAGATTCTATTCTAGACAATAGAGGGTTACAGGGAAGGATTTTTATTTTTACACAGTCTTTGTAGGATTCATAGACCTAAGAAAAAGAATAAAAACAAGAACTGTGATTTCTGATCAACTTCTTACCTACAGGTTGTGATGCATTTTGTTCCTCGTGCTACAAGTGAGAGCAAGTACTTCTTTTCAGTATCTGACAAGTGGCATGTGCAGTGAGAAGGGAGAGGAGGATGAGAGGGGCTGCCCGTCAGTACAGCAGTTTTGTGCAGTGCATTTCAGGCCACTTGGTCATGAGGAGTTGTGCTCCTGTCATCTGTGACATGCTTCACCCAGAGCAGGTGTGACTAGCAGTTGGGTGAGTGTAGACAGGCCAGCAGGAAGTCACTCTGGCAAGGGGAGAGCCCTCTGGCTGAAAGAGTAAAAAAGTGAATGAAGACCTCAGAGTACCTTTAACAGAGCAGAGCCAAGAGCTAAGGAGCAGGAAATAGCACAAAGTGAAGGATTTGGGAGATTATTGCTTGAGTATTACAGTATTCACTGGATATCTTGTCTGTTCTTTTTCATCCGGTTCCCTGAGCAGACAGCAGCAGGTAACAAATACCTAATGAGGGATACAAAACAAGCTAAATGGGTTCCACATTCTTGGTTTCAAGTCTGTAATTGAATCAGATGTTCAGAAGCATGGCTCTGACTCTGTGTAACACTGAATTAATTGTATCAAATATTTGCATTCTTCTCCCCCATCTCCTATTGCCACTCACAAAATGAATTTAGGAAATTTTGAAATCTTGTGTGAAATATCTGAATGCTGCTCAGCAAGCATCAATGAGCTCTGGGCTATACATGAATATTTGTCTCTAGGTTTAAAGACACTCAGCCAGTGGAAAGAAGTAGTAGGCTGTCTTTAGTAACTGGAATGGGGATTAAATCATGCAGTGGATACCCATTATTGCTAGTTGTCTGCTGGTGGAATGCAGCTTCAAACCAGAACATAATGAACACTGACATTATGAGGTAGATGATACCTACATGAGTGTTTTTCCTTTAGAGGAAATAAAATATAACCTAGAGGTACTGCAAAGCCCAGCTTTAAGGAGTATTATCTTTTAAAGAATGTTCTATTGGGGGCGTGAGACCTGAAGCTGAGGGTTTGTTTAAGGAGCAGCTAAAAGCTTTGGCCAAATTCCTGGCATTTTGATAAAACAGGAGTACTCAGCTTGCAGTGCTGTGACAGGAAGGGCAGCAAGTGGCCCGGCAGTGCCGTTGCAGAGGCCTGGGATGGCTGCTGGAGGCATACGAGGGGTATTGCTGGAAAGGGCGAACTGCTTAAAAATCCCCATCAGTACCTGGAGGAAGGCCAGTGTCTACAGAAATCTGTGAATAAAGTAGCCAGTCACAATTCCAGTCGAGCCTGGCTGAAGACTGTACTTGCCAAGACCTTAAAGTACAGAAATCTCCTTTGGCCACCCCTGCCCCTAAGCCCATCAAATGGCTTTGAAATGTGTTTTCCTTGTGTTTACTACTCCATGCACTTTAGTCTAATGCTGGCATTGGAGAACTGTAGCAGGCATT
>NW_008236184.1:1813344-1820740 GCF_000691975.1 Corvus brachyrhynchos
GTGGTATCCATGGCTTGGGGAAGAAGTGCTTTTCAATCTCTGCCAGGCTTCTTTGTTTCTCATGGATCAGCACTGATGGTGCTACAGTTCATCCTCATGCAAGCATAGGTTCTCCAAGAGTACTAGTCTATACATCCCCACCACTTCTGACTCAGTGCAGTGAAACTGTATACCAAACCCATTGTCTGATTGTTTATCCACTCCTGGTTTCTAAAGCTGAGACACTGAATAGAGGCAATTCTTCTAGCTCTGGCTTCTTGCCTCATAGCAAACATGTAATGCCTGCCATTTGCTTCAGTTTTACTCTTGGCTGAAATTTGAATGTACAGCACAGGGTTATTTCACATTTCTTTTTCTCCCACAGGCTGGTCTCATTATGGAGGATCATCCTCACTATTGGATAATTTTTGTGTGCTGAGTGGTGGAAGTGTGCGAGTTGGTTGTGCTCGTTGTGCTCACATCTCATCTCTGCATGAGCCATATGCAGTGGAAATTGTTCCCTCCTAATAAAGGTTAAACTGGTGGTGTGAGGCTGCTGCTGTTTTTAGGAGTAGAGAATGCTGCAGCTACAGAATGCTGTACTTGGCAAACTTCATTTCCCACTGTAGAAACTTCCTTCTTCTGTTCCAGACACTACAGTACAATGGTGGGTTTAGTAAATCTTGACCCCTGAAAACCTGGAGAGGATGGCTTGTCCATAGACTTCTGCATATGGCCAGAAGATGCTTGGGATTTAAACCGTTGTAGGATTTGGGACTGATCCTTCTCTGCAATCTGAAATACAGCGGCACAAATGAAAGAAGAGCTGTTTAACCCAATCCATGTTTTCTTTTTTTACTGCCAAGAGCTAGATCTGCTGGTGAATTTCAGGCTTACCACCTCACTCTATGCTTTGAGGGAAAGCAAATCTGAACCTCTGAAGAGCTTGCATAATACTCAGGTAGAAGTGAATTTCTGGGAGTCTCCCTTGTTATATTTGCTGTTTATTTCCCATTGGGAGTTTCAAGCAGAAATGTTCTGAGGCCAGGTCACGCATTTGCCCTATGTCCAGTTTCTACAAATCAATACATGTGGTTCACTGATCCTTCATCTACATATGGCAGATGGGTTCCTTTCAGGATACCTCACACCTAGGTGTTCTCTTCCCAAGGAGGGTGACTCAAGATTATTCTGCAAATTCAAAGTGAAAAGACAAACTGAGTCCAACCCTTGAAAAATAACCAGGGCAAAGAGAGATTCTGTTGATTTCTGGCCCTCTCCATTCTCCTCAATCAAAACCATGTATCCTCCAGTATAACATCATAATGGTAAAGGATGCTAACTAGTGTAAGACTTGGTGGTTTCCCCTGAGAAAATGGTTCAAAATTCCACGATCTTCATTAGAATTTTCCAAATAGATTCTAGCTGCCATCCATTTTGGGTCACATGTTCGTGTCTACCAGGCTCATGAATCCGGACATCAGAGTAAGCAGTTATTTCTGCTTGACTCTAAGATCGTACCCATGTTACTTGTAAATACACCTAGTAGAAAGTTTTTGAGAGACCGCATTATTTTGTTTTGCTAGTAGCCAGACTTTCTGGAGGGGTGGAGAGTAATGAGGTGGAAGTGGTTTCCAGACTTTTGAACTGCGGACTTTATATAGATAGAAGAAAATTGTTTAAATATCAGCTAGATCCTCAGGTGACTTTCAGTCTTTTTATTTCAGTATCAGTGCTGTGGGAGGCAGACACTAGCTGCAGTAGCACTTGTTTTTCTGTTCTTGTGGTTACTCTTCAGGGTTAGGCAATGTTTATTTCCCAGCATAACTGCTCAACAGCCTTCCTTTCAGAACTGTCAACACATGCTAATATGTGTTTGAGGAACTGCTGCTACAGTACCTCCTGGTTACACTATTGTGTTAAGTCCAGTTACTTGTATGTTGTAGGTTAAAGAGCCTCAAGAATTTCACTGTAAAATGTATACAAACTCAGCTGTGTAGTTAGTCTTTGTGTCTAAGCATGCATTGTACTACTTGGAACAGTCTGCTGAATTAAGGCTAAAGATTTGTGAATTAATAACTTTCATAGTTTCAAACCCAGTGAGGATTCTTCCAGCCTTGCTTTTCCTTAAAAACATGAGGCTGGGGGGTGAGTGGGTGGGGTAGTGTGTCATGTCCCTTCAGAACAAAAGCATATCTTGTTCTAATACTTTCATGTAAAAGCTATCAGACTTGCTTGCATAAAGGCAGACTTGAAGCCAATCTCTGTCTTTCAAGGGCCACCAGACTCTGCACTTCACATAAACAGTGAAATGTTTGTGTCTGTCACTGTCTCCCACTACACTGGTTTTTCATTCACTTCATGATCAAATCCAAGTTTTCTCTCTCTGCATGAAGTGCTGCTGCCTCAGTAAAACAGCACTGGCAAACCCACATTGACTTAAATGAGGCAAAGGATTTCAAGTTCTGTGTTTTTTTCAAAGCCTCTCATACGCTTGTTGCAGCCTGTATCAAAGACCTCTTCCTGTATCTTTGCCTCCTGGATTCCTCGTCTATTTTTAAGTCTTATGTTCTTTCCTGCATCTATTTTAACTCTGTTACTGTACCATTTAACCCCTGTGGGATATGGAGCTTGTGGGAAAGAAACGGCATATTACACAAAAAATACGTTGGTTACTCTACATATTCCTCCAAGGGTTTCATGGCATAGAACATGCAGAAACCCTGATTAGGTATTATGCATTTGTTTGCCAGTAATATAAACTGATGAAGAAATACTTAGTAAGGATGTAATACTGTGTCTGTCTGACCTGTCTGCCTGGACTGATGCCTAAGCAAAATATGTAGCTTAATGCCAATGATTCAGGGTTTACCCACAACTCTGAAGTGTTTTCCTCATAGGACATGTATTGGTTTGGACTTGTAATGGGAATTCTTTTCCCTTAGCAGCCACAGTCTGTGCAATGTCCCTATGCTGTGCAAAAGTAAATAATATTCAGGCCTTGGATCTCTTAAATATATTTCGTGCTACAGATCCCCCAGGGATTCCTATGAACTTGTGTTACTTCTGCTCGTGTTACCTAAACTGCTTGAACTTGTGTTACCTTCTATTTCTCCTTGATTCACATTGTCCCAAGTCCCAAACAAGGCTGGAGAGATGTTTAGTAATACTTAATTCAGCCTTTGGAGGAACAAGACTGGAAACAAAAAGTTGCACTTAAATCAATCCAATTCTATTTTAAATTTAACAACTGGATAGCTCTCTAGTGGCTTAACCTCTGCTATGCATAATCCTAATGACATACCTCATCTTTGGGAGCTGGAAATTAGCATTCATGGCAGAAATGTCTTCCAAGTGTTTACAAGAGCTCCAAGTGACATTTTACTTTTCTTTAGGATGAAACTTTGAAGCACAAGTATGAACTATGTTGATGCGGGGTTTCCTGTGTTGCAAATAGCGATTCCTTCCTAGCCTATGCCTATTTAGTCAGGCAGGGTGTTAATACAGCCAGAGGTTTCTTTGTAAGTTGTTCTGCCCAGCTACTTCCATGAGAGTAAGTGTTCCAATTCCAGGTGGTAGCTGCTGGAGGTTGTGTTGTGCCCATCCTCACTGCAGGCTCTATCAGTATCACTTGCTGCTTTGGTGCAGTTCAGGAAAGAGCAGCCAGCCCTCCTGCATTGGGTGAAAGCCGTTGCAATTCTAGTTTTAGATATTCAATTTCCATTATAAATTACCTTAACATTGGAAGACTAACAGGCTGCTTTGGTCCAAAACGGAAGAAGTTAAATTTTCAAAAACTCTTTCATTCAGTAACACCTTACAGTGTCTCATGGGTTATGTTTTCAGAATGGTCAAAATTATTTCCTTCTTAAGGAACATTTTTTAAAGCATGTAAGTTTGCTTATAGACATCTCTTGTCTGTTATATTACTTGGATCTAGGAAATGTGCCATTGAAATAATAAAGTCCCACTGAAGTTCATACCTGCCATGTTTGCTTTTCTGAGTAAAGCCAGTAAGATGCCAGATCTCCTGTGTGGCCTTTGGCAAGCCATTAATCCCAACTATTTCAAAACTGTCCAGTCCTTTTGGACTTTTAATTTTGGATGCCGAGTTGGAGGCTGCTAAATCAAGTACAAATCTTCCATGGCTTCCAGCTGGACCTAAGGTGGTCTGTACGGCCAGTGCTTAGCTTATCCAAAACTGCACAATCTAAAACTAAAGAACATTCTGGCAAATGTTGGGTTTTTCATCCCGACCTCCACAGCCTCACCTACAACAGCAGGGTCACACCACCACCTCTAACCCTGCTGCCACATTGAGTACTGAGCCCTGCTAGGCAGAGAGACTTTTGAGCTTGGTGTTATTGCAGTACAGGCCACTGCTTATAGATATCAAAAAGCTGAAGAACAAAGAATATCGTGCATATTCCTTAATACTATAAGGAATTAAATTCTCTGCTAGATTTTAGTCCAATGTCAGTCATTTCCTATCAATTTGACAGACTCCAAATAGCTCATGCAGCTCATTTATTTATATATAAGATACAACAAACATATCTTGTCTTTTTTATTACTAAATTGCCTCAGCTTTTTTAGTTGTCTTTTTTTTCCATTTGACCTCCCATTCCATTTTCTTCCACTGTTCCTATTAACTTTGTTATTGTCTGTTTGTTTGTTGAAAAATATTCTTACTCTTGCAGAAATGCTGAATGCTTTTGCCAGTCATAACACCTTCTCTCTATCCTGTTATTTTATGTTTTGTTTTCCTTCTCTTTTAAAGACCTTTCCTCTCTTTTTCTGTTACTGTTACATGTTCATACACATGTGACTAAACGGGTTTAGTAATCAAAATACCATGTTTTCCCCGAGTAGGAAGGTTAGTTTATCTCTGAATTTGTTTGGGCTTAGTAGGTTGTTTTGGTTTTTGACTTGAGACTTCCTTTCGCAGCAGTCTGTCTGTTTGCTGTTGGGTTCACCATGAATATGTAATTGAACTGCATATAAATTTTCCTCTGGGAATTGTAGTGCATTATTTTCAGCATGCTGGAGATTAAACTTTGGTGATGTCTCCAAGAAGTGTTTCAGAGTAATTTCAAAACCAAAAGAATCCTGTTAGTTGAATTAGATGTTCCTCGTGAAACATCTTTATGAAAACAAGGGTGATCTGTGGCTGGAAAGAATAACAGCATAACCTTTATGGCATATGTTTACATGCTTTTCACAATACTATGTTTTGATGATGCATTGTTCATAACTTGGCAAAGACCTCTTAAAGAAAGTTGGCCAGAACAATCTGGTTTTTTACAAGAAAAAAACCAGTTTTGGATAATTCCAAATTAAATGTGTATTAATCCAGACAGACCCCACTATAATTCTCTTCTTGTTTGTAGAGGCTTAAATAAATTAGCTCCTGTATTTCCACCATCCCAGCCCCGTGGGGTTTCACTTCCTGTTGGTGCAAAGGTACAGATTCATTCAAAAACTGAAAATAGAGCATTCCAGCTCAGGTGTAAATGGCTGTATGGCATAGAAAACTGGAAAATCAAAGGTATTAATTCCAGGTCTGGTTGACTAAATATACCATAACTTGCCAGAAAATCACATGCAGTAAATAAGCTTACCAAAATATATTGTCTGCCATAAGGGTGTTCTGGCAGGTAGGGGTAGAGGGTAAAACATCATGTTTGCCTCTGTTACTCCAAAGTGGTGTGGAGTTTGGTGGATGAAGAGTTTGGTCTGTAGAAAAATCACAGTATTGGTAAATCTCATGTGATTGTGCCACCATGCAGTGTAGCTGGTCAGCTAAACACTTAACAGGCTGTGAGATGGCAATAATTAGAGTAGCAGTTGTAGACTGTGTATCTGTATGTCTCCTTGTAACTGCCTGGTGATGTAAAACACAAACACAAAGGGCAGCAGGATTTCTATAATGTACATATACATGTATACTGCACTGTATATGTGATCATTTCTTTTCTTCCTGTATACAAATTTCAATGTGAGAAATAATCCCAAACCCATAAAAAGGGAGAGTATGTATGTATCTCTGTGTGGCCAAGGAGGTGGAGATACAGAAAAAGAGCTATTGATACAGAATTGGGTCTGCTCTCTTCAGATGGGTCAAAACAGGCAAGTTTAGATTTCCGTCCGTGAGAAGCATGGTGACAGCAGCAGGAAAGTAGAGTAAAAGGTAGCATAATTAATACAGAAAAGTTAGGATGAGAGTTTTATTGCTGTTGTGATTAAGTTAATTTCTCAAAATATTAGCAGTAATCCTGCTAGGTGTAAAATAGCCAAGCATTCCTGATGCAAGAGACAGATTTCCAGGTAACGGGCACATGGAGTTAATTCTGTTCTCATTTTGGCTACTACACATGATTGGGCTCAAGTAAGTAGGAAGAAGGAGAGTAGTCAGCAGCTTGTGTCAAACTGGTGTGTCCAGGCCACAAGTGAGGATTTAGGAAAACACAAATGTTGCTGACTACATTATAAATTTAGTCATCTTGCAAAGTTCAAGGTTGGTGTAATTCAGTCAGGCAGAGGGCCAAGCCAGTAATTTCTGTTTAAGCCCTGAAGATTGAATGTAGTGTACCAAGTTTTTGTGGCTTGTTGAGAGTGAGGGAGAGGTGGAAACCAGCAATTATGTCGTTTCCTGGTAAGCGAGGTGCACAGCCAAGTATAATTCTATAGTCCCTTTCATGGAATATGGATTCCAGCTCTCAGTGACCTTCTGGTGAAATTATTGCTGAACTGCAGATTCAGAGATGTACATTAGAAGTGTGCTGGATGCTTGCTGTTGTGCAGGTAGGGACCGATACGATCAAGTCCTGTCTAGTAAGGTTTTTACCTTGGTTAGAGCACGTGTTTTGCATTCATAAGATACAGGGTAATGTCTTTCTGATCTTAGCAGACATGGAGAGGCTTTGAAGATTATTGTTGGGTTATCCCAACCTTTTAAATTATGGTGAGGATCACGTAAGAGGGGCACGCTTTCTCTTCAGCCACTTTCTTCCGGACAAAATCGTCACCCTGTGAAATGGAAATTTCCACTCCTGATGTACGAACCTTCTGCAAGTGGTATTCTCTCAGTCAGGACCAACTCTAGGCAAGTTTAGGCAGAAGTACTGGTGTAAAAAGGGTTAAACCTCAAACTTCTGCTTCTTGGTCTTCAGATTTCCTTTTACATTTCCTGCTGCTAAAAATGAGGGAGTATGCGAAATGTGGGTGCTTTTGATATCCGGCATATCCTTGTTTACTAGGCTCAATCTCAAGGATTGCCTGGAATGTGATGTTAAAGCCACAGAGCGGGAGGACCCAGAGGAGGAGCAGTCAGGGGTCCGGCGGACACCCAGGGCAGGGGAGACGCGGGGGAGGCGAGGCCACGCTGGGACCGAGCGGGCGGTGGCGGCGCAGGCGG
>NW_008236184.1:1820817-1822916 GCF_000691975.1 Corvus brachyrhynchos
CCCTTCTCCCTGCGGGGGAGCGCTGTGTGTGCCCGTTTTCCCTGCGGGGAGCACTGTGTGTGCCCCTTCCCCGGGGGGGGGACTGCGTGTGTGCCCCTTCTCCCTGCGGGGGAGCGCTGTGTGTGCCCCTTCCCCTGTGGGGGAGCGCTGTGTGTGCCCTTTCTCCTCGAGGGGGGAACAGGCGGGGCCTCGCTCCCCGCTGCACAGGCCCGAGGCTTGTGCAGCTTCCGCTGAGAAAGGGAGGGAGAGCGAACAGCATTGCTCTGCAGGCCAGGCAGCGAAGGTTTCTGACCTGTCCCTTGTCCCCTGAGGAGAGAACACTGTCTTCTTCCCTTCCACCGTGTTTCTTTCTCCCGGGGGTTTGGCACTGGGGTCTCCACCTGTTCTAACTGTAAAGGCTGGATTTTTCCTTTCTTTCTGGTCAGTGGGAAACATGCAAGAAAAAGGCCGACGTGTCCTCACTGAGCAGTCCACCCACGCCTCTGAGCTGTGGAGAAAGGAATGGAATGCTTTCCTTTCGCAGAGGGATATCATTTACTACACACAAACCGTACTTTGTAAAAGCAGTGAAGAGCCTTTGTCTCACTGTAAAGGCTGTGTAACTGTGCAATGTATTTGTATATCCCCTGTAATCAAAGAGAAAAAGAGGCTGTGCTGAATGAGAAATAGGAATTGCCATACTGGATTAGAGCCATCTGCTTCAGTATCCTGTGTGAACCCAGCCAGAAAAAAAGCACTGTTGAGGAAGGAAATGGGCATTTTTTTTTTTTTTTGGTGCTTTTTTTTTTTTTTTTAACTTCAAAAATACTGCAGTATGTTGCTGCTTATTACAAAAATTACTTCAATAGTTAGCATGCAGCTTGGAACCTTAATTTCTATTGGCTTTTTATTTCTATACAATGATAAGTACTTCTGTTAGTCATTTAAAAATGACATTGTTTCACCCCAAGTCCATTGGAGTATGGCAACAGTTTCCCTTCCCCCAAGTTATTTCTGTATTGCCACTGTTTTTAACAAAGGATAAATCTAGTCAGAAACACTCCATCTCTGTCGTAGATAGTAGAGGAGATGGGGGAGCGGGTGTCCACATCTGATGCTTTCAATTTTGCACCTTCACTACAAGTCTTCATCTGAAAAGCAGCAGGTTGTTACCACTTTATGGAACAGCTTCCCTCCTCCTTCACCCTGGAGTACAATTGGATGCGCTCTGCCACCCAGCCCTTTGGCAGGAGTGGTATCTCTCTGATCAGCAACTGCCCGAGTGTGATGGACACTGAAAATAAGGCCAATTGCTTTAATGCCTCTGCCAGCAAAGCCATGTGAGAGCAAATGAGCATGAGTCACTGAGTTGGACTGGGTTGGGAGAATCTGAGACACTCATTTTATAGCTTTCCTGGGTATTAGGGAATTTGCTCACTTTTCAGGACAAATATTTCTGTTCCTTCCCATCCCCTTTGCTATCACCTCCTTTAATATACAACAAATCAACCAGTGGCAGAGAGAGTTTACCTTGGAGGTGTTTAGGGTGAAGAGAGCAAAAGTAATCTCTTAAGTGCAGGAACGCCTTCACCACTTTAAACCACAGTATTAGAACAGGAATCTCAAGTGTGCATTTGTAATGCTTCTGCCCTCTGCTCTTTAGAGGGTTGATTTGCTCCACAAATACTTTATGAACCTCTTGAGACTGTGGCACCATCTTATTCTTCAAAAGTGTCCACTAGTAAATTCCCACTGGATTAGAGCATGGACTTTCTGTCATAGCATGTTAAATAACCATAGGCAAATGCTATCTCCATAAATGCAGGTCTGTGTGCATGGTAGAATCACACACAAAAACAGTTGAGACAAGATAAAATGATCAATCTTGTATGAAAATAGTGAGAAGGTTGAGTGCCCCATGCATTCTGAAATGGACAAAAAAAAATAGTAAGTCATTCAAGGGTAGCCTTATGCTGGAGTGTCATCTTTTCTTTGAAAAGTTGACAAATTGAGCACAGCTGAACCAAATAAACTGTGGGCTACCTATCCACAGATCTTTATTTTTCTGGGTAGTAGCAGTCACTGCACTGAGACTGGTCATCTCACTGTGTTGCCAGAGG
>NW_008236184.1:1822936-1861422 GCF_000691975.1 Corvus brachyrhynchos
CTGAAGTTTGTAGCATGGGGAATTTTGGTCTGGAGTTTATAGTCTGTCTGTTGTAAAGCTGAAATACAAAAGTATATTTCCAAATGTAAAAAGAGCTTAACTGCTTAGTTCAGCTTCATGTGACAATAAGAATACATGTGCTGCAGGCCTGATTGATCTGCTACACCTCAGCTCTTTGCATACCCACAGTCTGCCTTTGGCTTCAGCAGAGTTACAATACCTTTCTTTCACGTAGCCTTGCTGAAAATCATATTCTTGGGGGCTTCAAAAGATGAAGAGTCTTCTGTTTCCCCTTGGCTTTTGCTTACTGTGTTCAGCATATTCCTCTTTTGGGCTTCTCACACATGCTGGTTGGTGCTACACTGCAGGGAAGATGGGCGCTACGTTTTGCTCAGAACATTTTGGCAGGTAGACAGGAGGTTTGGCCTTTGGTAGACTTGGACTGCTGAGGCTTTGTGGTGCCAAAGCTTCTCACAGAGACTGACCTGCTAGTGCAGGCAACTCTGCGTGGATCATCAGTCACGTACAGGCTTGATGGCATCCTGCCATCACACCAAAACACCAAAGAGAATTAACAGTGAACTAACAGAGGAAAGACAGTAAACCAAATCATAATTCTTCAAAGGACAGCAATCTTCTGGCACTTTCAGAGCTCACTTTCAGCAGCTTACACTCTCACTTTTTGCTCTTGAACTCATTTTGTAATCTTTGCTTTTGGACTGTTTTGCTGATTACTATTTTGCATACTATAGATGTCACTTAGTTCCGCTCCTTGTATAATAGATGATCTAAAGACGTCATTGCTCAAATGTTTTTGTGTCATAGTGGTTAAGTCCTTAGTCAAGCAGTCCCACTGAATTCGATGGGAGTAATTTGGTGAGTTCATTTGTGTTGATCAAACTTTGAGTGCAAATTTCACTGCAAATAATTGCTCTTTATAATGTGTTGCATTTGAAATATACAATCTAGAAGTTTTAGGGACTGCAAAAGTTACTCAGAGTCATAGCTGAAAACATCTAATAAAAAAAAAAACAAAAGAGAAGATTATAGTTAGGAAAAAGCAATAAGAGGTCAGAAGTTCACAGCTGACAGTATAATGGGCCATATGTCCTTTTAATCCCCACTCAGGAGATAACTAAAGATCTGTGTCAGACTCCTTTTCAAACGTGTTTAGAACCACAGAAGGAAGGGATACATTTTAAGAGTGTCTGTCAGTGTTTAACTTTTTTTACATAGGCAAGAGAGAAATGGGAAAGAATTTTTTTTTTTAAAGCTGGTTATACCAGTTAGGAAAGGTTGGCTTCATACTGTGGGATTTTTTTTGTTTTAGTATATCTAAAACAGTAATTATATTTGGACAGTTTTGTGAACAAATGGCTTTTGAAATATTAGATTTGTTCAAGAAAAATGCAAGTAATTTTGTTGAGACCCTTAAGAAAAAAACCCAAAACATCTAATGGAAGTGAATATGTGGACTAGAAAAAAGCTGCCCACATGCACTTCAAGTTATCTGTCAAATATGCTCATTTTCCTGCTCTTGAAGATACAGTAATGTTCAGTTCACTCTGGCCAGTTGCATGTTCAAAATCTTACAGATAACACATAATCTTTAAAAAATATCTTGCAGGAAAAAATGTTATATACCATTGTCTCATTTAACAAGCAAAAGGTGATGGAAACATAATATGATTTTACTCAGGTCTAAAGTAATTTAGTAGTAGTACTGCCTTTGTTAGTGGGCATGTCTTGGACAACTGGCTGTATGTTCTTTTTAACATTTAAAGCTTATCCTCTTCCTGGCTTCTCTTTTTAAGGTCTGGATGGAAACATTGCCAAAGGGAACCTGGTCGAATTTTGTTAACACAGAGGGCTCATCATTCTACCGTGTCTTCCAGTGAAGCAAGTTGATTTTCTCCCTGATGGGTTGAAGAAACACAGGCTGTCCTGGTAAATGAGGTCAGAACTGTTAAATATTAACTTTCCATATACATGGGTAGGCCTGTGACTCAGGCACTGTTCTGCTAACTAGGCAGTATTAGGTCTGGGGAATCCTATATTTTCCTAGGCTGACTGGAGTTTGGCCTCCAGAAAATAATTCGCTCTGATTTCTGTATTCAGAAAGTTAGAGTAAACATGCTCAGAATGCTAAGAATTTTCTCTTCCTGATCTTTCCCAACAGTAGTTTAACAATAGTTGTGCAGAGGATAGATTATTTTTAGCCTAGATTCCTAAATCCAGGAGAGACCTAATGCAACCTTGCTGTTTGTCTGAGTACTGTGGATTTCCCTGGATAACTTTGTCTGGCTTTAACAGCAAAGCAGTGTCTGAAAAGTGGCTAAATAGCATCATAGGATGGAAGAGACAAAATTAATTCTGTGACAGGGAGACTGTGTCCTGAGCTATGCAACAGCGAGGTCCATAGAAAACTGACTTTGTCGGTGTCTGTGCTTATGGAGTTCATTGGCTAATGTTATTTGGTGAGTCATATGGAGCGCAGTGCTTTCTTGAATACACTCAGTGCTGTCCAAACTAAGAAGCTCTTCTGCCATTGGAAAATAGAGATTTTTGTGTGGAATTTGGAGTGTACTTGAACTGCTCTTAGAAAAGCAATGTTTATTACCCATGAGTTAAAATTCAAACTCGACTGTTGGCCTGATTGCCCTCAATTAGTCCAACAGAAACTGCAGGTAGTGACTAAGGACTCATTCCAACCAGTGATAAGGTAGATGGGCAGGACTCTGTGTCGACAGCGCTTGCTAACTGGACTTTGCTTGAGGTCTCGGGAAAGTTACCATGCAAGGGGAATCTCCTTTGGATCTGTGGGGCTTCCAGGAACATAATATTTGACAGTGTCATGAGGAGGAGTTGCTGTTTATGTACAGTGTGGCTCTGTACTGTGATCTGTTCTATTCCTCTCACATATAGAAGTTATACTCTGTGATCTGAGTTTTAGCACTAATTTAGAGCATGGCACATGCAACTTCAAAGAGCCTAATCAGTATGAGATTCATTGCTCAGTACATTACAAGGCCTCAGTATACCTTAGCTCTCAACAGAGATGGCAAAATCCTCTTCTGGCCCCAGCACAGGGTGAATTTCAGTTCAGATAATACTTAGTGGGATTTTCAGAGTTGCGTATCTCACTCATCTTCAGCAAAGCAAATGGTATTAAGGTATACAGTGATATTTTTTAAAATATTGTCTGCATCATGAGGCATCTATTGAAAAAAAATACTGGAACAAATCCAGCTCCAAGTGTCCATTTATACTTGTCTTAGAAATTTGCCTCTGACTTGAGTGGGAAGGGATTGTAAAAAGACTTAAATAATCGGCATCTGACTTCATTATTGCACAATGTGGTTTTATGATTTATTGAATAGTTGCCTACAATGACTGGCCTGTATAGTTTGTTTATTTGGCATTAGGAAAACCATTTGTATCATTCTGTTATGAACTGTCCTCTTCTGAAGGGATGTGTTTGTCCCCTCTACAGGCCTGCCTTGTCTGTGATGTTCAGAGAGCATTTTCTGGGAAATTGCCATGGCAAGAAAAATTGCATCTCTCCTCTCCTCCTCCTCCTCCTCTTCTGTCCCTGCAAAGAATATCCTATTGTTTGTGAAAGGTAAGTGCTTCGGGTGGCAGCTGCAATCAACAGTGTGATAGATGGTTAATATTAACAGTGGTGGTTTAGTGCATAAGCCAAGTTCTAACTATTTGAAAGTGAAACTAGAGTTGTCGGACCTCACACTGTGCCACTGCTGACCACTGAAGATTTGCTAAGCCATCGTTGGTAGCATGTTTGAGAAGCTTTTGGTGGAGGCAGCAGACTAAACCTCAAGATGACCCTATACATCAGTTTGCTTCTAGTCCCAGCATGGACTTTCAGATGTGTCTCGTGCCTGGGTGAAACAGCTTCTGTTTCAGCCAAGGTACCAGGGTGAGGAGGGCAGCTTTGGGTATCACTGTGTATATGTACCCAGATTACTGAGAAACCGAGTAAGAATGCAGCTGTGAGCCTTTAAAGCAGCATGCCATGGAAAAATAAAACACAAAGTGTGTATGTGCATGAGGGGAATGTACCCAGTGTTTTGCACATTCCAGAAGAGGCCTCAGTAAAGACTGGAATTTTAATTCTCATCTGACAACATTCCACAAAGACAACTTACATTCCCTTCCTGCTTCCCCCTCCCAGGAGATTAATGTAAAAAAAAAATTGGCTGATTATTTATTCTGCCTTATTCAAATAACTGTTGGAGTGCCAGCACTCAGATTAGCTGGAGTACTTTTGTTTAGTTCCTCATTTGGGTTTTCTGGTATTCGTTAGTATTATCTGTTTTCCTCTCTATATATTGTCATTCAAAATCAAGACTAGAAATGTCTCCAGCTGCACTGGTATCTCTGCAGGGACTCTTCAAGTTTCCTTTTACTACACACGTGGTCCAACCCCCACATGCCTGCTGGTATATTATAAGGCAGGAAAGAGGTGAGGCAGTGACTCATGTAAACTTCTTAACGGCACAGTTAAAGTACAAAACCCCACCTATCCCAGTAGAAACAAAGATCTTGAGCTGCACAACACCTGCTCTACAGTATTCTTATGTTTATTCCAATTTTTTTAGTTCTGAATACAATATGGAAAGTAGGTCCCTGTTCAAGGAATTTGAATGAAAGAAGTGTTGGTTTTGGAACTGACATCGGTGTGAGATCAGGCAATTCAGGCTTTGCACACAGTCATCTGTTTCATTTTTGGATTACAAACTATATACAAAAAGGTGCAGAAGTCTGTTTCCTCTATATAAGTGGGCCTGCCAGCATTCATAATTATCCCATTTCAGCCACAGCTCATGGCTAAAATAGTCAGTTAGTTAGTTGTGTGGCTGAAATCATGAAGCAGTGAGTTTAACCACTTCAAATGAGGATGCTTTTTTTTCCTCTTCTAATTCTTGTACTAGTCACAGCAGAACTTTTTTATTGCAGTAACTTCTGTGTAACATTGTTAAAGTAAAAGTGTCATCTTAGGAGGAAAACATTGTCAGTTGGATTCCCTTCTCTATTCTCTTTGCCTTTTAATTGATAGTCATGTTTTTTAGAATGTCAGTTTTGGCCCCTACTGTGACACAGCAGAACACAGTAAGCAGCAGAACACAAGATCCACAACCCAGCAAGGGGCAAGATGACTGAAGTTGCTTCTATGAATCTGCTTCTATGATTCTAGACAGCTTCAGCAGCTAGGAAGATTTACGGTTACATAGAGAATATCTCATGTCTGACATAGATAACAACATGGTGTCCTGTAGTACTGTCCCTGGCAGACCTCTGGCATCTGAACTGTTAGTGGGATGCTCAGAAGCCACCAGTGTGTTGTGCATTACTTGACTTCTTTCTTCTCATGTGCCTTTTCCTTGGGTAAATGGGTGAGAATCTTTCCTCACAACTTCAGTTAGTTCCTAACATAGATTAAGACTTCTGGAGTTGTCCAAAGAGATACACTGCAGAGATCTGAAAGCTAATTAATGTGCAGGAGGCAGAGCTATTTTTTCCTCTCTGGTTTACACTACTACTTTTGAGCTCAATCATGAGTTACTAGAGGAGATGAGGACAAGCATCACACCATATATCCTATGCATGACTTACCTGTGTTACTGGACTGTGCTCAGGATAGCAGGGAAAGCTGTCCTGCAGCAGTGCCATACATGGTGGCTGGGAAGGATCTTACAGGGAGGAAAAGGAGCAAACAATCCATTGCCTGTGTCCATGTTTGCTGTGTCAGCCATTTGAAATGGCCAAGCTGCCAGGAGAGGCCCATCCTATTCAAGTTTAGTGTTAAGAAATTAACTCAGTGCTTACGTAAAAGGCATCAGTTGTTGCCCAAGCCTCCCAAAGCCCCTCAAGACATCTCAGAATCCTCACCCCACCCCATTTCCAACAAAGGCATCACGTAGTTGAAAGTGACTGTGAGATCAGCTTTCCTTTTATGCCTGCTCCGTCTGTACTATGTTGGCAGCATGAAAGGATAGGCAAGTGGAAGCTGTCCCTTAGGAAGACCCTTTACAGAAGGAGAACGTTTATTTGCCTTTGCCTGATTGTTCTTTGGACCCTTTTAGAAAAGATGGTGGCTCTGTGCCAGCATATCTGCCGGACTGTGCTGTGACATGGGCCCCAGTGAAGGTGTTAAGAACACGGTGTGCTCTGGCTTTGTTCTGCTTGGAACACCCTGAACCTTTGCAGGATCTGTTCACAGCAGATGAGGAAGACAGGGACTTAAAAATTCTTCTCCCCTAATCAAGCTTAAGAACAAAAGCACTGAGCGGGAGAGCTGGTATGTGGGCTGGCTGCCTAGAAGGTAGCCCTGGATTTCAGAAGTAAGATTGTGTGGTTGTGTCAGTAGGGTTTGCTCGCAGAGATGGCTCTGGCTTAGGAATTGCCCGATATAGTGAAGCACCTGCTTGCCTTCTGGTAAGGAGGAAGAATAGCTGGGGGAAGGTTGATGGGCCAGAATGGGAACTAGAACATTCTGAAAGCCTTGCTGGGAATTGGCAAATGCTCTGGGACTTTGAGCATTTGCCAAGTCAATTGCCATACGGATATGAATCTATTTAATTACCTTTTTGCCCAGCATCCTAAGCAGTGGGTGAGCATTCTCTGAGTCTCTGAACACTAACCAAACCCAAAAATGAATGTTCATCTCATTCTCTTTTTCTCCTTTTTTTTCTCTTTTTTGATTGGTTGTTTTTTTTAGTTGAACTAATTAAAAGCAAAGCCTCAGTCAAAATCTTGTATTTTTCAGGTTAGTTGTAGTTTAATGTCTGGGTTCGATACTGCTTACAATAGCAGTGAAGCAATCGTCTTTTATGGTAGCTATAAATCTCCTTATTTTCCAGAAGTTAATGTAGTAATAATAGTTTTAAGGCTCTCTTATTACCAAGTCTAAGTCTAATTTTCTAACAAGATGCTGCTAATGATACTGGCTTCAGCAGTTTCCTTTGTGTCCGAGCCCCTTAGAGGGGCAGTAGATTCTTAGCCAGAGCTCTTGTTTTGGTCCTGTAAAATGTAGTTTTGTTGTAACAGTAGCTTGTTTTTAATAATTTTTATCTACTTTATTAATTTATTATTGTCTAGATTTTGCTACATCAATTACTTTTACATTGCTGACAGCCTAACAGCATGTAGTTCAAATAGACCAGTATCCACGAACTGTCTCAACTGATTGTAGTTGCTTTACTCTCATTTCAGTGAGTACAGCATTTTCCTCACCAGCTGGTAGAATTTTGATGGTAGTAAAAGTAAAATTCTCAGAACATTACATTACCTGAAAATTAGTTTGACAAACTATCCCCAAGAGTCTGGTTCATAGTCTGCTTCTGTGAAAAATAAATGGATGTGTTAGACTCTGCCTTCAGCTATAAGAGTTTTTCAGGCGAGTGATGTGTAGCCTGTTGGCCACATCTTGCTCTTGACCTTCCAGCCTTCACAGTTGCTCTTGGGCAGTCACTGTCTGGGTGTATGGCCCCCAGCAGGTCTAAAAGGGAGGTAAAATTAAGCAGTATGAAGAGCAGGGCTATGGTTAATTCTGTATAGGGAGTTGAAAAGACATCTTTTGGGTCGCATTATCTGATTGAACCTGTTACACAGTCTCAACTTTAGCTAGGTAGAGGGACATAGTATTTTTGACTGATGTTAGCTCCCATTTTCAGAGACTTGCTTTAATGGCCAGTGTTCCAGCAAGATTTTTTTTCTGTTTATGATCTTTATTAAAGACTCTGAGGAAGAGCAGATTAGAAATTACCATTGTATTTGGCACATACTGCGCTGTTAGCCAGCACCCTAGGAAAAGGATTCCTGTAGCTGAGGATGCAACCAAGGAGCTAAAGCTTTCAGAGAACATGTTACTTCCTCTTCACTGTTTGAAGCTTTGTCTCATTCTGCAATAGAAAGTTCAGGATCCTCTGGAAATTCAGGTTATTGATCCTCTTCCCTCTCCCATAACCCTTGTCCTTCTTGAGTCTCGTTCTGGGGTATGAACTAGATGTGTTCTGACCTGTTTCTTTGTCTTTTGGAGTTGCTGCCAGACTGGCCTCAATGAAATGTGTCACTTCACCATTCTTTTAGGTGAAGATAGATCCATGTTTCTGCAGTTTAGTAACGTCTGGGACTGGTAAATACTTAAGTAGGGAATTCATACCCCTGTCAAACTGTGACGGTGGAAAGAAAAGCTGCCTGATGTGCGGAGCCAGCTCGCCGGCCCTCTGCAGAGCTGTGTTTGCTTGCTCGCAGGCGGCCTGCTCACGCCATCTGCTGGAGCCTCCTGCGGGGAATGCTGTGGGGAAGCTTGGCTGCACACAAGGCAGATCGGGCAAGAAAAGGAAACGTGCCTGAACCGGAGTGACTCGGTGTGTGTCATCGGGACTGTGAGAAACCAGGTGGGAACAACCACCTCCAGGATGCATAAAGTGTAAAGGATAATTAAAGGTTTGCTTGTGGTTGCATTAATTACGACCTTTCTGGTTGTTCTTAGGACACACAGAACTACTGAAGCCAGTTATATTTAGAACAGTGTACATCTGTATAATGCTGTCTTTTATGGCATGTGCTGCTGTGCAGAAAATAAGGTTCTGAAGTTGGTTTAGTCGAAGCTAGATAAGATAATTACAAAGTGGATTAATTTAAAATGGCTTGCTAGTTATGGAAAATGGAAACAAAAGCATTGTTTCAAAAGTAGCAGGCCACAGAGTAATTTCAGTTATGCAAGGGTGTTATTCTGTGCATTTTAGGCAAGAGCTCAGTGGCTACTGATAGAATTGGAGAACTTCTGCAGCTCTCTACACCTCTTTGGAAACTCATCTGCCCATTACATCAATCTTTTTTTCTTACAAATAAAAACAAAATAAAAAGTTTATTTGCAAGGCAGCTTCTTATCTGGCACTCTGTCCTGCAAGGATTGCTTTGTGTTACCTAAGCTAAATGTCACAATATAGTTTGTTTGAACAACATACTCCACAAAGGGAGAAGTCAGCCTACACCAAAAATGCCTCATTTATGTTTCTGTCAAAATTTACATAAAATACAGATTTTCCCTTACAGAAACAAAGTCTGTGATGCAGAATGTCATTAAATTCATGCCTATGCTCACATAGGCCTTGGACAATGCCTTACTGACTAGTGACAATTCCAGCTAGTTTTATGAGAGTTTCATTTTGGTTGCAGCTGGGTTGCAAGGTATTGGTTTTTTTTAAAGTATCGGGAACATCAGACAACATCTCCAGTCAGTACTGTTGTTCTTGTTCCTGCTGTCGATGAGTTACAGGTGTTAACCCCTCCTGGGATTTGTCTCCTTGTTAGGTAACCAGCCTTGGCTCTTAAGTTATGTGGTTAGAAAAGATTAGATGGCCTACACCCAAAATTGAGCACTGAATACAAGCACTGATTTTTCTGACATGGCTTGACCTTCTCATAATTGCTGCCATCTGAGGAGTGGTATCAGCCTGCTCCCATCTGCTGTCATTGATTCTTTGAGTGGCAGTTCAGCTTGTGAGTGGAAGGGGTATGTGACCTTATTGCCTATCAGCTAATGCTGGAAAAGTGAAACATAAATACCTGCTTTGTTCTCAGGCTTAAACAGCTACAGACTTAAAATTTGGATCTTTTTACTCAAAGCTAAATTTTCAGAAACCCTTTACCATATCACTTTCATGATTATCTGTGACACAGCACTGTCACCTTTGGCAACCGGTAAGTCTCTAATAGGAATAAAGCCTGTAGTAGTCCATAGCAGCAAGCAGGCTTACTCAAGGGAATTAGGAATTAGCCTTTAGTAATACCCTGAGTGGACATTTGTACATCCTCTACCAGAGCTAAAAGAACCTCTGCATGCTAAAGGCTATGGCGAATACTTTGATTTTAGAGTGAACTTTATCTTGCTATGTCTAACTAACACACACCCCAAGGATGTGGTGCTTTCTTCAAGTCTGACGAGGTAGGTGCTTCTCATTTTTCTACCAGTAAGATAAATGGGTGCAGATTGGGTGCAGGTGAGAAAATAAATGTGGTTGTCTTTTCTACCACTGTTCTAGTGGCTGTTTGCTTCGGGCAAAGATCTTTCGCAAAGCAGAAAGCTAAAAAAGGCTCATTCTGCCTTCAGGGAGATGAAAGCTGCATGTGGCTTTCTCCCAAAAGGTGGTTATCTCTTCCAGCATCTCTTCTGATACTCCTTCACCCTAAGGAGTTTAAATCTGAGCACTTTTTAAAAGACAATAATATTTTTGTATATCAAGACATTCTCTTGTATTTAATAGAAGAGAGGGATTCGTTTTCTTCAAAATTAATAATGAAAGTCAATTTTTAGCCGTCTGACAGATGTTTGAGGAGAAAATACAGTGGTACATATATGTTTTGCTATGTAGTTGTTAAATGCTTTTTCGAAATTCAGGGGTTTTAGTACTCATTATACTTGTAGGACAGAAAAACATTGCTGATACACAGAACAGTAGAAGAAACAGATGATGAATGAAAAATGCCTGATGCTGTAAGCATGATGCAAGGCAAAGGTTCCAAATTAACTGATTTTGTTTAACTGGTGTTATTTTTGTTCCACTGTCATGATTTTCTCTTCAGTGCTCCTTGATCTGAAGCAAAGGGATAGAGCTCTGAACATTTGCAGTTCACCTTACTTTACCAACCACACTGGAATCTGTTATGGTCACAGTTACTTTGAGATGAACACATAACAGAAAACCAAATTAGATCAATACAGTAGCTTTCTTCATATCTGTATTGATTATGTGGCTGCTGAAATGGAGCTTGGCAGTGGACTTAGTCATCAGTTGGGCCTTGAGTGGCTGAGGTGAGAAATTGCCCCTACCCCTGACTGTTCCTGGGATGAGAGCTTGGGAGTTTTGCAGGGACTCAGTGCACAGCAGCTGGGAGGCACTAATGAATGTGGATGTAGCAACTCCAAAGAGAGCTCAATGGCAGCAATAAAACCTCAGTCTTATGGTCATCTGCTGTAGTTTGTGAGGACTTACTCTTTTGCTGGGTAATCATGAACCATGTGTGTCATAAATATAAACTACAGCTCAGACGTTCTCTTTGCAGCCCTAGTTGCCAGTTTCAGGGGTGTCAATGGGAAATTCTTCAAAGTACCTTTCTACTTGAAATTTCTTGTTAATTTTGCTGCAGAAATCTTGCTTCATTTACAGTTTTCTGCTAGTAACAGCAAATTGAATGATACCAACATGTGCCTTCTTTCATCGGACCACACAAGTTTGGAAATTAAATGTTCAAAAGCTAAGTTGTGGGCAAGCATAGTTCTTCCAAGAGTCCATCTTGCAAGGACACCTTGGATAAAATATGGGTTAAGCTAAGCAAGAGTAATGCATTATCAAGGAAAGTGTCTGCAAATGGAGTCAATCAGGGATATAGTCATCAGGACTAATTGCATAAGTATGTGTTCAAAGATACAAATGCTTGCTTTCAGTCTTGTCTCCATTCAAGCCAGTTGTCAGACTTGCTTGAAGCTACTTGCCATCACAACTAATTTAAAACCTTTTGCATCAAGCTGAGGCCAAGTTTTCATCTGAAAAATACCAGTGGTTCAAGTTGCCATATGACCGTGTTTCTTCCTTGTTCAGTTTGGAAATTTTTTTCATTCACAGTTACAACTAGAGGTGTCCTGATAAAATAGGTCTTCAGTGTTCACTGAGTTCTGTTTAATCTGCTTGTTTCTTCCAAAAACAAATGTCAAAAATCTGATTCAAACGTGTGTATGCTGAGAATTAGTTGGCTGCAGTGAAACAATATAACAACAGTTTTCTAATTTAACACTAGGCCCTAAACCTACAGATCCTGGAAAAGCCTAGTTCATATCAACTTCATTAAAGGTGGAATTCAGCCTACTGCTGAGGGCTGGCATAAAGACAATCTATGCTTAGCTCTCCCTAAATCCTAAAATATGCACTGCTTTTGTTTCTGAACTATGGTAAATTTTTATGTGGAGAATTTAACACCTGTAAGGATTGGGCCCCAAAAACTGTAGTAATTGCTAAGGGGAGAAAAAATCTGAAATGTTCTTCTGTACAGTACAAAAGAGTACTTCTTAATGAAGTAGAATTTGTTTTCATAGTCAAGAAGTTTTCTTCATCTTCTGTAAAACTAGTCTTGGATTTCATTATTTACAAATTTTCTCTCAAGACAGTACCTGCTTATAAAATATTTCATGAAGCCTTCATTTCATCATAATTCTGTTGTTCTAGAGCACATGAAGATGAAATTTTTTGAGGACATGTGGGGAAAGCTACTTCAGGTGCACTAATAATCAGGTATATATTGACTTAGATATATGTGTATGTATGTATGCAAGTAAGTGGATGTGTTAATTTGAAATTTTGCACTTGTATCTGTTGAGACAGCTTGGTAAGTTCAGCAGCAGTAGCATAGTATGATGGTGTGGCACATGGTTCTCTGCCTTGCAGGAAGGAACATTGCTGTTCTGGTGCTTCTGTAGTGGTGACTGTCCAGAGGTTTGCACAGCCTGGTTTTGGTGGCACTTACACTGTGCCTTCAGTAAAACAGTGTCTGATGTCAGCTCAGCATCTGGGTTACCCAGTTTTCCCAGGTACACTGGGACACTGGGCTGTGATTGTTTCCATGAGTAGAACAAAGGAATGTGAGGAAGCCCTGCCAAAACATTGTTTATTTCTGTGTATTCCCCCAGTTCCCCTCTTTCAGTCATACGATATTTTGATGAAAATTCAAACTGGAGACCCTGGAATGCATTTTAATTAAGGGAGGTGAAGGAGAGAAGTCTGAAAAAATGACTGTGAACAGCTGGGACTGAGATGGCAGCATGGGTAGTTCGTAAAGGTGTGCAGACTCGTAATCACATTTTCTAGGGAAGTGTAATGTATGCACCAGGAAGGGGCTTCCTGTGAGGAAGAAAATGCCTCCAGCTCTGCCTCAGTCCCTGAGCACAGATGGACAAATGCCATTACTCTTACTGGTTGGACAAGTCATGGTTAAAAAAAAACTGCAGTGAGCTGTGATTGTGGTGCTCAGGGGCTGATGCAGGGCAGCAGTGTGCTGGGACAGTGCACATAAGCCGTCACTAGCTGTAATGTTCATGGGCAGGGAAGCACAGTGGTTGTGCTGTTCCTTCTCAGAGCTGCCACAGCTCAGAGCTTCCTGTTGTTTGCAGTCCGAATGGATTATTGCTCTGCCAACCAAAGGAAGGCTGTCCCGCTGCCTGCAAGTCGTCTTTGTGGTGGTGTGTAGGATGCCTCTTCTGGAAGCTCTCTGCGCTGCTTTGCTCAAACAAAAAGTTGACTGCCTAAATGTGAAGCGGTAGAGTCAAAGAGTTTCTTAAGTCACACAATATAGTTTAAAAACCTGTTTAAAGAGTTTTTCCTTTCTGAAGGCACCTTAAAGTCAGTGTTGCAGCAGTAATCGTGCTAAACATTCATGTAGCTGCAGTTTGGATTGTCTGTTCCAGCTAATACACATTTTACACTCCTGAGTTTTTCCCATCTTAGTGAGTAAACATATAGTCTTAGCTGACTGCAAAAAGATTAGTTTACTCCACTGGGCTTAATCTATGACATTGACTAATCTTGGTGTGATCCTATTACTGCAAGGTCAGCTGGGATTGTAGTGTTTGATTGTCTTGCTTTGCTCATTTGATGTCAGCATTCGTGGTTTGGAAAGTTTTTGTTTTTATTGGTATCTCTGCAACTCTGTAGTCAGGAGAGAGATGGCTGACTCATGTGATCCTCACTTTGAAAAGATTAAGATATTGGCTCTGAAGGAGGGAAAAGGGAAGTCGTCGTCCTCATCAATGTTACTTTCTGAAATTTAAGTCACAGTAAAGAAAGTCCACCATCATTTGGCAGATCTCTGAAGATCTGGGTGGCAGGAGTTGGTCAGCTGGAAGGTATTGTTCCTAGCAGAAATGGAGAGCCTCCCACTGATGGAACTGATAAAGGTGGGAGTTCTAAAATTCCTGGACTAAGATCTGGGTAGTGGGTCTGTCACAAGTAACTTCTCTTTGCCTCTCACTGTCAGGGGGGGCATGGCAGGCTGGTGGCTCTCCAGTCTCAGTGTTGCTGGTAGAGCACTGATCTGTAGCTGCCCAGAAGCTTTTTGTTTCCAGTGGTTAACTTGGCACATCTCACCACTGAGCATGAACTGCAGCTGATGTCATGATCAACAGATAAGAGGGATGAGGTGCTCCTGACAGCCTGTGAGTGAGAGTATGTAGTGGTGTCTTTCTCTGGCATGAGCACTACAGCAACTCCTGTTGGCAATCCCCTGGAAATCAGTGAAAACCTTAAGGGGCTGCCCCCTTCTTCTACAGAGGTTGGCAGCAAAAAGCACAGTTGCTTTTTTACCTAATGCTTGGTAGGCAGATGGGAGCAATGGATTTTTCTCCTAAATGGTGTTTTCAAATCTCCTCCAATTTAATTAGGTTTCACTGCTTTAATGTACCTTTCTTAACAAACACTGGTCAACCTGAGGTAAAACACTACAATCAGAAAACATGCAGCATCATGACAAAACTCACTGGGATGTCACAGGACTCAGTGAGTTATGCAATGGCAGTAAACAGGGACCAGCAATACACTGATAGGTGCTAAGCTCTGTCAGACAAGGCCACCTAGAACATGCTGATTTATTGCTTGCTGATGTGTGCTAGAGTTGTTTCCGGACTGCATCATCTGTCAGGGGCAAATTTAACTGAAATAAAGAAACCTCTAAGTGGTAGAGTTATAATGCAGAGAAGGGAGATCATAATATTGTATTTGTATTTCTCGTCTCTTTTCTTTCTTCTGGTGATGAACTATGAGGTGTTTGGGTTTTGTAGCCACCCCTTTTAAGTTAGCATCCTTCAGAGTTCAGCTGAGGTTTCCCTTTCTCTTCTCTTCTGTAAAAGTTCATTAATGTTGGGAAAGTACTTAAAACATCTTGCAAAACTTTGAACCCATTACCATAAAGAACTGTGGGCTTGTCAGTACAGCTGAGAATGTTTCTTAAAAATGTGGGGATTGTTTGCTCAAGCACTTTGCAAACCATAATCATATTTGTATCTGTCTAAGAACTCCAACTGAATTTACAAATATAATAGAATTCAGTGTCTTTGCATAGGTTTATATGATTGCTTCTTTTATTCAGGTAGAGAAACCAAGATATTCAAGATATGGGATGACTTGCACGTGATCCCATAGAAAATCAGGGACAGGAAGAGAATATCCAATTCTCAGTCCCTTACTTCACACTGAAATCTGTTCTTCATCTTAATCTTTCCAGTTATCTTGCAGCGAACTCATCCTTCATATTGTCTTGTTCTTCTGGCACCAAAATGTATTCACATGCACATTTCTGGGTCTTCTCTAGGTTACAGTTAGCATTATTGCTAACTGGTCCAAATTTGTTTTGTGTATTTTATTTACTTTTTTCATTTGAAAAGCATTTTTCACAATCAGAGCCAACATGATGGTGTAGAATACCAGTACATCAGGGTTTAGGAAATGTTGCTGGCCAATTAAATTCCTTTTCATACTGAGAGGTTTTTAAACCTCTTCTGGGCAATTAATTGTGAGTAAAGATTAACATATTTGACTTTTCCTACATACCAATGTATTAAATATTAGCCATGGTTATATTTCTGGAGGGAGGACGGACAATACTCCCTGAGACAATCCTGTGCTTTCCCAAGGAAACGCGCGCTGCAAAGCAGCACCAGGTGGCGCCGGTGGCACCCGAAAGGGCGTGAGTGGGAGGTGCCTAATGTAGGGGAATGGGAGCCCTCGTGGATCCCATCCAGTACAGAGCATTTCCCATGGATCCCACATGGTGAGTGCAGGACTGGGCATTCTGTGCTTGGGACTTTGCAGCTGAACCCAGTGCTATGAATTAGAGAATTTATACATTACCAGAGTATCTCAGGGAAGTCTGTCCCGTTTTTTTGACAGCAATTCACTTATCTCCTAATAAGAACCAATTGCTTCTTCTACCATGGGAATGATGAAGCACAGTAAGAAGCCTTGTTTCATCATTTGGTATGTTGAATATTAGCAGAGTTTCCAGCACATCTGCTCTTCATACGTTCCTTGGTTACCCAACCAGGGAGCAGGTTTTTGTCACTAGTTGCAGATACTGGCTTGTGGTGGGAAGCAGGAATAAGCATCTTCCAGAGCAACAACCTCATTCTTTTAGTTCTCACATCAGTGGAGTTTTGTGGGTTGGTATCCAGTGGGGCAGTTCAAGGTTTCCGTATTTACTTGTCATTAAATGACTCATTTTGCTTATGCTGTAATTCTTTCGCTCTCTCTTTTTCTTCGCTAACCTTTCAAGTCCTCTGTTACTAGCTAAGTAAGACACATTCTTTCTTACAGCCTTTAGTTGCTCATAGATATGGAAATGTTCTGAATTTATTTCACTAGCTTTGTTTGAGACATGGTAATGCATTGACAGAAGTGGTGTATTGAATACTGAAATTATGATTTTACTCAAATCAAATGAAATGAAGACAAAACCTCATGTAATTCTTCTGAGATCCTGTTCTCATTGAAATCTCTGTCAAAATCCCATTTGCTTTTAGAATTGTGAGGCTGAAGCTGATTTCTGCCTGTATTTATGCAGTATACATTAAAGTCACCCAGCCTGAATCCCATCTTCAGTGAGGGGCAGTGGGGGGCCACCACCAATGGCAATTCTACCTCTGAAATCAGTCTGGTTTGCATTTTGGATCACCCTGCTCACACCCAGGAGGCCTCCAGCATCTTTCCAGTCTGCCCAGCTCAACAGACTCTTGGTGCTCCCTTCTGGCTCCAGTTTGTGGTTCCAATAACAGAGTTAGCATTCCATTTTTATTACAGAGCAAAAGTAACTGTATGGATGTACAGACAATTTCAGACTGTTTTAGACATAGGGAAAAACATTCCAAGCAGTATTTAACAGAAAATGTTTAAAGGCATTTTATTTATGACATGTGGTTGTTTGAATGGAAACAGAGTGCTTGGAAAACAATGAAAACATAGGGAAAATGAAGAAAAAATCTTGACCTGATTATTCAGACAAACTGATCGTAATGGTCAGCCAAGGTGAATACTGTCAGTTTATCATTTGTCAGTCGAGGCTAGCAGGTGTTTTACTTTAGGACAAGGAAGTGCTTTGTCACATAGACAAGTTTTACTCCAGTAAGAAGTCCTTTCTCAGGGCTGATGATGCATAGAAAATGGAAAAAGATTCAGCAAAGCTGGTTTATAAAATAATCACAAAAAGAGCAGTGTAATCCTTTCTGTCATCTAATTTATTTTATTACTACGACTATGAGGACTGCAAAGAGTTACAAAGTGAGAGTTAAAAAGTTGCGAAGTGTCTAAAAGGAAAGTCACTTCCAGGTGTGCTGAGGCTGAAGGAGATTGTAATTAATTTGTTGTCATTATCCTTAAAGTAGGCGTGAAATCATAGAATGTTTTTAGAGGCTTAGCTTTGGATCCAGAGTAACAATTTGCTTATTCTGTTCTAGTGTCCCTAAAACAGTTACGAAGTTCAGTCTGCATATAATCTTTTCTTATTATTATATTCATAGTCCTATTTTTTAGAATTCAGGTTTTTACCTCCCCATGTTTTAAAGCAACACAAGTCAAGAAATCAATTTTCTTTTCTTAGCTTGGAAGACCTATCCATTTGCAGAATCCTGGGATGAGACAAGAGCCTGATTTGTCAGACTGCTCCCAAGTGATCCTAAATGTGCCACCAGCCCCTTCAGCTTGGTTGGAAGTTGAATGTGATGCCATAGTGAAGGAATCCAGTGTCCTGGTTTCAGCTCTGCCCCTCTGAGGACAGCAAGAAGCTGTCACTAGCTCTCTAATTCCATTAGTCGGCAATTTGCATGTGAAGTAAATTACTGTACATGGGGCCATGGAATGTAATATACCATTGAGGCCTGACTTTTCATAAATAGCCATTAACCATGGGCTAGATCCCCATAAATGCCAAGATTGAATTAGATAGTCTTCTATGCTGGATGAGGGACTTTATCTGCTTCAGTTTTTGAAAAGTCATTTGAGGCAACAAGAACCTGAATTGAAGAAAAGTGGCAGCTTCCATTTGCTATTATAGGAGCTGTTGCTTCTTCAGCATTTTTCAGAATTAGGTCAGGAACTGTCTGAGCTTAAGCAACCAAAATTAGTGAGTGTCTTATCAATACTGGAGCCTGTAACCAATTATACTGTTCCTTATCTGTAAAATTATGTTCGATTTGTGTTATTAGTCTGGGTAACATTTATAGGGGAAAAAAAAAGAAAAAGAGAGCACAAGCAGAAAATTATATTGATGTGTGGAGTATAGGTCTATTATTCTTTCCATGGAAGGTATTGTCTAATGACTTCCTGACGCATGGTGCATATCCACTGCTACCACTCCATAAGCAATTAATGGATGAGGAAATGTGCAGCCCAGACAAGCTGGGAGCTGTGGCTGGTTTTCTCTTGGAAATCAGCCCTGCCATCAGACTGGGGGCAGAGAGGAGGAAACCAGAACCCAACTAAAAGGAAACAAAAGTGTTTGTCACGCCTGGAGGTTCATGCTTTGTATGTGACACAGATCTCAGCCGTTCTCTTATTTGTTAGAAAGGAGAGCGCTTCTTTCCTTCCCAAGGGTGCTGAAGTTCAGGTTTTTAATGTTCGAGTCACTTGACTGTTAAGATGGAAAGTGCTGCAGAAATAGCTACCAAGTTCTAGGCAGTGTAATCTAAGTATAATACACTTAAGGGCAGGGACAGATGAATGCACATAACGTTTTGTGCTGTCCTCAGCCATCATTTTCTTGTATTGCTATTTTTTCCATCCCAGGTAATTTCAAACCAAGGAAAGAAACCGATTAACTCAGTTTTATTAATCAGAGATGAAGTCTCTGCTAATAGAAGCTAGAGCTTCTTGTGATACTGTTTGAAAACACAGGAATGTCAAAAGTTCAGTGCTGGACAAACTTTCCTGTAAAAATGCTCTCCCGACGCCATTTTCTGTGATGCGAGGTCTTCATTTCCATTTCTAATGTAACACCTACTCATCGAGATGGAAGCTGATTGTGCTTTAAATTGCTGTGTGCTACCTATACAAGCTTTAATGCACTCAGGAAGGGGAAAGGAGCCACAGAGCTCCAAGAGAACTCACCGTGGTGTTCGGTGGTCAAATGAAGATCATCCAACCAGAGCTGCTCCAATGTTAGTACCAGTGATCATGTAACCAATGGCAAATGGTTAAACAGCTGGCAGCTAGCCCTGTCTATGCAAGAAGTTGTCAGCTGGCTCAGCCTGCTGTTCAGTGGGCTTCTGCCTGCTGTAAAACTGTTCTTCTGATGTCTCTGAGGATGCTATAATAAAGTAGGATCTAAGGAACACCCTCTATCACAAATTTTGACTCTGTGTGTGCTTCAGTTCAGCACTCTAAACTGCTAAGAGGAATACAGTGGTTTTTGTTTTTAATTTTCAGTTTGAATACATCTTTGTAGCTAAAATGTGATAAAGAATGGGCCTATGTGGTGTAACATCTTTGATACCCTGGAAAATGGGCTAGAGTACACTTGTAGGAAATTTGCAGCTATACTGAGGGAACACAGCTGGAGGCTGTTTCACTAATGAGCTGGAGGAATTGACCAACACAAACTTCATAAAATTTTACTAAGACAAGTGCAAAGCCCCTGTGTTAGTAGGACCTGGAATCCCAGGGAACAGCAAATTGAAGGTGAGTCAGCAGAGTGCCCTTGCAGTGTTGAAAGCTGTATTAGTGAGAGGGAAATGTTTGTTCCCTCTGATTGGCACTCAAGAGTTTGCATCTGGAGCACTGTCTTTATTTTGGGAGCCCCTTACTACAGGATTGACGAATATCTTTTTAGGGGTCCTTGGGATGAGGGTGGTTGGAGTATGGAAGGCCCAAATGTAAAGATAGGTTGGAAGAGCTTGTTCAGCCTGGGGAGAAGGGGGCTAAGGAAGAATTAAGTTGTAGTCTTCTACTAGGTAAAGGAGTGTTACAGGAAAGATGGAGCCAGATTCTTCTCTTAAGTGCAGAAGGAAGAAACACTGCAGCAAGGGAAATTCCACAGGGACATAATGAAAAAATCCTCACAGTGGGGAATGGTGGAGTACTGTAACAGCTTACCCAGAGGACTGGAAACATTGTCCTTGGAGGTTTTCAGCATTCGGCTGGGCAAAGCCCTTGACCACTTGATCAAACTTTTAGGTTGTCTCTTCCTTGAATGAGAGGTCAGACTAGGTGAGCTTCACAAGTAGCTCCAACTTATTTTTTTCTATGATTCTACAAATATACAGAAGCTGATGGTTGATCACCTCCAAGGATGAGGTGACAGTGTGACCTGGTGGGTTTCTACTCCCTCGGCAGGTTATTGATATATAAGATTACTGGTATATTGTTATTTACTAACATGGGGTTTGTTACTCATATGATCAGTGCAGATTATTTCTAATATGTGAGAGTGCTCACATGGGCACCAGTTTACAGGCCCATTGGGACAGAGGTTATTTGTTTATCTTTTCTGTCCACATCTCATGATCTGTTTTAATTTTCCTTTAAACTTACTGTTTCCCTTGCAAGAGAGAGGGGGCACAGAGTTGGTAGGTAAGAAAGGCTCTAGAATGCAGAAACAGACAATGCTGAAGTAAAAGTACCACAAAGTGCCCACAGTCTTCCTCTGAGTTTAGGTATAGAATTGACTACATGGAACTTCTTTTCTCTAGCTGTTACCTGCCAGTCACTTGCTGAGTTTTTGTGTAAACTGTTACATTTTTAATCCAAGTATGCTCTTGCCTAGGTCGCTGCAGCAGTGCTTTGAGGATATGTAGTGTATGGAAGAAGTTGCCTCTTCACCCAGCAGTCCCCAGTGACCTCCAGAGTGCTCATTCTCATGGTAGGTAACCAGCACTGAGCAATATTCTGTCTGTGCTTTGTTTCAGGGAGGCACAATAAAGAGTCAAGAGCTGTTAAGTGCGTAATGGACCCTAGGCTGGTTTTTCAGTTAAACACATGATTCTTGAAATTTTCGTATTGTGTCACAAATGTCAAAGGACATCAAACCAGCATGCTTTTTTTACAGAAAACATTCTTTTAAGACATCCCATTTTAAAAAAGTGCTTTAAGTTTTTGTTTTATAATCTATTGCCTATGAAAGAAACTTGTGTTAGTTTACTACTCATATTAAATGCAAAGTGAAGGAAGGCCTAATTCTGCATGTCTTGTACATGTAGGTCTTTACACAGGTCTAAGCCTATCTTACCCCTTCCTGTCAGTGTAAATAAAGTTCATTGGATTATGAACTGCTGCTTTCCATATTTAGTTTGACTACCAGGGTGAGTAGAAACATTTTAGCTGATGTGATGGACTACAGATCAAAGCTTTAAATCTACTGCTTTTTGTTTTAAACCATCAAACATCTCTGATGTGATGTCATAGAATACAGCTCTATGAACAGCAAGAGCAATGTTTGGATTTTTTTTCTATAGGCTGAAACAACTACAGTTGTCTCTAACCAAACTATTCACTTTTTTAAAACACGTTGTAACAGGGCCTTTGGGACATGGATCTGCTCATGACTGCAAATGTTAAATTCCCATGGTGTGGTATCAATAAGATGTACAACTACTTACGTCTTAATATATTACTTCTGTGTACGTTGAAATGCATGCATCCTGCCTTTCCCAGAGAGCAGGCTGTCAAGGACCTTGATAGTGATCTTGCAGATAGTGTGCCTGCACTCTGCTTGTTCCTTTATGGGGGTGTATGCTCCTGTTTTTTTCATAATCAGAGGTCAACCAGTTTGATTTCAGTACAAAACATGGAGGATGATGGACAGATGTGTCATTTCATGTCATGGATTGTTCCATTTCAGAACTAGTTTAAGGGTCTTTCACTTCTGTACTGTGCCAAATATTTATTCATTGTCCAACAATATCCTGTGGCAAGAGATTACTGTGCTTTCCTCCCCCTGTGCTGATTTCAACCACGTGGTTAACACAGATCTGATCCAGGCCACACAAACCATTGAATCAGCTCAACTGATGAAGCAGAAAACTCCAACATGAGACAGGAACCTTCATAATAACATTTGTTTTAAAAGGCTTCCTAATGTGAGACTACACTCCTAAAACCACAAGCTCTTTTGGAAAGTCTATTAAACTTGTGCTTCTCAGTCACAGAGCTGTTGAAAGTGCCAGCATGGTGTGTGTTTCTGTTTCCCAGTCTAGTGGAAATGGCCCATGAAGCGTTATATAAACACAGTGGGGGCAAGCACATCAGCTTAGTTGCCTGATTTTTCAGCTGGGGTTAGTAGTCAGCAGCTTCTGTTGCACTGATTGCTTTCGTCTGGCTCTTGAATGCATACATCCCTTTGGTACTGATGACTTGTAAAAATCCAGAGTGGTCCTTAAAATACACCAAGAACAGTTATAGGGAGCTCAGACATCTTAAAATCACAGATCCAAAGGGACCGAGTTGATTCCTTACTCAAGTTCTACGCTGTGTTTTGAAGAACAGATTTGTTTTGTAAATCTCTGCTTTCTGAAGAGTATGCCCCTATTTTTGTTCTATGTTGACCAAAACAACAAATTTGGTGCATCTCTGTGTATCAGTCTCTTCCATGTTTTGTTTTAGGTTTTCAGTACAGTTTTTTGTGCCTCCTCTAATCAGCTGCAAGCAGGGACCTATGCCAGTCTTATTGAGGGACAAAGCCTTAAAGGGACAAACCTTAAAAAAGACAATAAATAGAAAGTATGACTCTATAACTAAATCCTGGAAATTAGTGGTGCTTCTGACTTAACCTCAGGGTTACAAATCAGCCCTGCCTGTGTATTTTTCTGAAATAGGTCTCTGTTTTCTCAGTGCGCTCATCCATTTTCTTTTTCTAAACGAGACTTTCGAACAAATTCCTGGCTGGTGTCTTCTGGAGCCAACTAGGTATTTCCTAGTCAATAATTACTTCATTGTTCTTTTAAAGAACCTTGTCTCTTCCTCATTTCTTTTTTTATCCTCTCCCACCTACCTCCTTTTGCTCTCACTCTGCATACTTAGGCAGAATAGTACAGAACAGATGCATTGAGATATTAGTGAGAATTCGTGAAGATAATGCACACCACACCTTATCTACCCTCATTCCCTAATTAATTAGAATCTAACTGGTGATCTTATGGGTTGTTTGTTTTTAAAACCTTGTCACTCTCATCCCGGGGCCTGGTGTAGGTACACTTGCCATCAGCAGTTATCCTTTAGGGCCCCACCAGGCCTCTAACCCATGGTCTGCTGAGGACCATCTGCTCTTTTCATGTGCTTTTCTACTGATACCAAAACAATTTCCATCTGACTGCCCTGTGCTTTGCACAAATAAAAACCTTTCAGGCTGCTGCTTCTAAAGTAGATTTACCTTCAATCACCATTTATTAAATCTCTGTCCATTAAAAACCATAGCTTGCAGAAGCTGTGTGCATTAAGCCTGATTATAGAGTCAGTAGAGAAGAGGGAGGGGGCCAGCAGTTGCTCGTGGTGTATTGCCTTGTTTTTCTGCTTGGCTGGCTTCTGGTAACACTTGTGACACGGTGCATATTGGAACAGGAGTCTCATCATTTGACTTTGATTTGGTTCTGTGCATTTGTCTCACCTTATATTTAAGCTGTAACTTAATAGTTGTTGGCTTCAGGAAAAAACCTGCTCAGACTACATGTCTGAAATCAGGGGTTTTTTTGATGCTGGGGTACTAGTTCCGTTATGGAGGGGATTAAGAAAGGAAAGCTCACAGGTTCCTTACGGAGGATGAGTGGCTCCTTCAAACGCACTTCATTTAAAGGCTCAGCATCTGGATCACAGAGGGTAAGTCTGCAATTACCCAAATAGTACAGCCACAGGGAAAAACAGCTAGAGGCACTGTTTGGCCCTCTTGCTTTTAACAGCTGGTACTGTTATAAATGAAAACTATTCCCTTTGTGCTTGTTTATGTCTCAGAGGTATCAGTCATGTTCATTGCACTGGTTCTAACAGTGAATCTTATTCGTGTTACAGGAGTCCTTTCACAAGTTCCTGTCTTAAGGATCTTTGGGTTAAATGTCACTGTACAGGGCTAGCCCGTAGTTATTCCTGTCCATACTCAAAAACACATTTTGATGCCTATTGATAGTGTTCGTCACCAATATAGATGCAGTAAATGTGAAGACTGGTGGGATGTATACCAGATTTTGATGTGATTCACTGAACTACAGATGACAGATTCTATGGGAAATACAGTCTGTGATTAGAGTATTTGTGGTGTAGGTTATGAATGAAAAAGCGAGGCAGGAGAATGAAGACATGAGTGATTGCTTTATAATGTATGAGCTCACTGTTGTTATCATAAGCTTGCATGTAGTAAATGAATAGTAAGAATTCGTTTTTTAACTGTTTTCAAGCTGTTAAGGGAATTTATGTACATATTTTGTCCATAGATTGATAGATTCTTTTACAAAAAATACAGACTTACTTCAGCTCAGGATTACTTAAATTCCAGCTCAACTGGCCTTTTTCAAACTGATTTTATTCAAATAATGAGAAATAGTTTTTGTCTACTCTTCAGACCTCTGCAACCCTTTTACTTCTAATTTCTGGTGATTGTCATCACTGTTATAGTCAGATTCTAACTAAAGGGGTGAAAGGAAGTTTCAAGGAATATATAAAATGAAGAAAAATGTCACAACGGCAACTAAGTATGCATTAAAATGTTTCCTTCTTTAAGAAGATTGTTCTATACATTGTGCAATATTGGTCGTAGTCATCTGTGATTGCAAGAGAGAATATGTCTAGGTTTGAGGGACTGCTTCAGCAGAGACTGATGGTCATGGACCATCACCAGGGGAATTCCAAGCATCATCTCAGTATAAAGTGATTTACAGTGATGGTTTTTAGGTACTGACTGTGGACCCTGGCCCTTTTCTCTGCTAGAGATTGTCAGGCTGCATGTAATACCTGTATTACAGGCCCAATTACACTGAGTGCTAGATGAAAAAAAAGAACGCTTCAGCTGTAATTTCCTTGGCACCAGGGCCCAGGCTAAACATTTGGAATCAAAACAGAAGGTGTTTGCGGTGGGTTCAGTTTTTCCTCCTCTGATGGTTGTAAAGCAAAGTGGCAAAATGAAATGCCAGCTAATACTTGGGTAACTTTGCCCATTACTTGCACAGTTGTTTCCTGGGTACCTCGTGACAAACCAGGCTGTCCTCCAAGAATCTTGCATTTCATGAACAACTGTGTTTTGCTTGCTTTGTCACTCAGATGACTTCCAGCTTCATAGGCTGGTAGTATTAACTTTATTTATTGAATAATACAAAGAAATAATGATAAAGGAAGTTGAAAAGGATTTCCCCTTCAAAATGTCCCCAAGCCTGCTTTGATAGTGCAAAACATACGGCATTTTACTTCTTGAATGGAATAAAGTCAGAGTAAAATGCCCAGGCAAAAATGGCTTAATTTTGTCCCACTAATCCCATAAGACTAGTTAAGTGAAGGTAGAAGGAGCACAGTGCAGATTTTATTTTCCTTGACTTCTTACTATAAGAAAATGTTGTCTTTCAAAAGCTGAAAATTCCTTTCATGGCTTGCTTATTTTAGTCTTCATAATCCTTTTGGTGTTTATTTGCTTTAATGTTCATTTCAGTAACAGAAACTTTACCTTTCATGAAAATAGTTATTAGAGTTGATTAGAAAACTAGATTTTTGTGCTTGTGTAATAGGCTGGGAGTGTTACTTCTGCCACAAATTATGTGGGTTGGCTCTCTGAGGTCAGTAGCACGCTGTCATCATCCAGGCAGGTGAAGTGCTCGTCTCTGGAAGTCAGGACTTCTCAAGGCAGGAAACTGGGCATTCTTGTGCTTGAGAGTGTTTCGTATTGACTGTTAATTTTTGCTAATGATACAGCTGAAAACAGGAATTGAAACTGGTCTTGCATGTGTGTCCCTTGTAGGGGTGTAGTGTTTTGGGATATGTCTGGAAAACCTATGCAGGAAACGGTTAAAGCCATGTGATGTAGCCAAGCATTGAGGTTTATAATGAAAATTTCACCTACTACTCTAATCTTTTTCCCTTTTGCCACTCTCACTCTTGCTTTTTCCTGAGGAATGTGTAACAGTGTGTGGTCCTGGCCCGTGATTTTAACTTCCAGTTTTTACTGCAGTAATGCTGGATACCAAGACTACTTAAAATGTGTCCTGCTCAGCTCTTTACTCTGCTTAGTTTTCCTGTGTAGTCCCCTGGTTTTGACAGCAGTGCTGTAGAGGAAGATAAAATTTTATTTCCTGAGCAGTTTTACAAAACCACCTGTTGCTACTTGCTGTGCAATTAAAGGTGTAGTTCTCTCCCTCAACAGAGAGTGCTCTAAATGAAATGTGAGACCCATGATGTCCTAGTGTGTCTGTGTTTTGGTTTTGTGTCTTGTAAACATCTCTGTTTATTAACAAAAGAAGCAGCTTATCTGGATGCACATCACTGGTCTGTCGTTCCTGCTAATGGGAATTACTTCAAATTATTTTTCTAGTACTAAACAATGCTTTCATCTCTGCTTGCTGTCTCCATTGACTTGATCTAAATGTCTTTAAAATGTACCTACTATGACTCATTTTCTGTTCCTCTGAAGAGAAAACCATTTTATTGGAACAGCTTTACTCTGCATTTATTTCTCTTTGCCGATAATTCTTCCATGCTTGTAAATTCTCTGCGATTATCTGTATAAGAGTATATTCAGTACAAGCCTTCCAGATGCTCAGATTTAAGCTTTTATACAGCTGCTAATGTATTTTATTACTGTCTCCTTCCTGGCTATCAAATGTGATACAAGAAATTACAGTAATGCCTTACAAAAAATTTAGACTATTTTATCTAAATGTAGTAGACAACTTCAAAAATCCCAACAGCACTACTATAGAAAGTATAATGGATCTCTGTAATTTTTTTAAGGTAATACAGTATTACCCAGTGGTTTATTGGAAAAACTTCCATGGATTACAAAGGAGAAAAGATTATTAGACCTTCAGACTAAGGCAAATAACTTATCCTATGTTTTGTAAGTGACCAGACAAACCAGTGGTGAGTACATTCTCTTAGATCAGAGAGAATATAGCTTCTAGGCAGAAAACCAATTTTGTCTTCTCTTTAAGTCACTGCTTTGATCTGTCTTACCATTTGTTAATGAAGCTTGAAAATTGGTATGAAATCCCTTAAGTGAGTTGCAGTTGTTAATCTTAAATTGTATGTTTTGTGTGCTTTCTTATCATAATACTAAACTTCAAATAGGAAAAAGAAAGACTAACAAGACTAATTCACTTTCTGCTTCTAAACTATTTGTCAAGCAGCTGTGATTTCCTTCAAATTGCATACCTTTTGATGTTTTAGGTTTATGATGGTCATAGGTATGTTTGGAAGTTTTCTGCAACTGGTTAATATTGCAGTTATGGTTAAATAGTTCTTTTGGTAGCAGTGAAATAGTTTTCATACTCATTCCTTTTGAGAGTTTCAAATTTTTCCCCCCAAATTTCTGCTGTGATTAAGACATGTGCCAGTATTTTAGTCAATGTCTCAGTGGCTCAGAAGATAAAAGTGCTGTGTTTTTTACATTTTGGGGAGTCAGGTGAGTGATATGAGAAAATAACTTGGACATAATAAAATTCATTTCTGAGTACATCAGAGCAGGTTCTATATCTTCTTTAATGCTCTAAAAAAATAACAGGGCAATAATTAAACTGTTATAACAGGTAGACTTTCATGGCTATAAAAGGAAATAGAAGCAGACTATTCCATGTCTGAAGAACAGGCCAGCAGGTTATCAGTTGCCCCTTCTCAAATGAACAAAGACTGTACTTAGCAGCCTGTGCTCTGGTACATGCTCGCAAAGTGAGACACAGCAACACAGCCTGTGCTCCTCTGTGTAATGGCAGAAGGGAGTGTCAGATTGGAATAATCTCTATCAGAGTAGCTGTGTTTTTAAGAGAAACTGAAATACATTGTATTTGGGTGTATAACTTCATCCAGTTTTGAGAGATCTTTTCTACAGAGAGCATTCTGCAGCCTCTGTCACTTCCCTGCCCTGCTGAATCAAGGCAAGGGAAGTGAATCAATCACTGAACCATCAAGGCGCTTTAGTGTTGATTGGGTATCACACTGTCCTTCAACAGCCTGGATAAGAGCATTGTGAAGAATGTCTAATAGAGTATGTGTTAGACAGCACCAGCTGATCTGAATAGGAATTGAAAATAAATCCTTTAATGCCCTAAGCAGGGTGCACAATTGGCCGAGTGAGTTTTGGTATGCTGTGACATACCATCCAAAGGAAGAATATCGGTATAGGAGAGGATTTGTCCAATTTGAAATGTAGAACCAAAAGGTTACCTCTGTGGCACGTCCATGACCTTTTTCTTGACATTCTGTTTCTTCTCAAGACAGACAGTGTTAAGGTATGGCTTTTAGGAATCTCTCTGTTGTCAGGAATTGTTCCTAAGGTCCCAAGTCTCTATTCTGCAGGAATGACTCATCAAGCATAGTCAGGCACATGGCATTGCAGTAAACCCTGTCCCTACAAGTCAGTGCGTTGCAGGCATCCAACAGAAGAAGATGGTGTGTGCATAGAGTGTGTAATATCTGATCCGTAATATGAAGGAAAGGCTACCATAAAGGCATGGAAGCTTGCTGCTCAAGATAGGATAGAAGGATGGAAGCAGTGATAAAACCTCTTGCACTATGTAGCTGTTAAAGTCACATGTACCTCTACCCAAAGTGCTGTCTCTGTATGACTGCTATGTCATGATGGCTTGCAGCAAGGTGAACGTCATGAGTTTTGTGGGAGCTTTTTTAGTTTAAGCCCAAATGTTTGTCAACTTCTTAAAACTGATGGTAGCTGTTACTTACAAGGCACATCTCATAGAACATCTGTATGTCTGGGCAAATACTGCATAACTCCCGGAGTTTACAGCTAGTGCAGCCTGTCCCCCAGCTGGATACATGCGTGACATGACATGAGTCCTGTACAGAAGGCATGGACTGAATGTCAGAGTCAACTTGTGAGTTACGGAATAATGGTTTTTACTTTTCAACAATTTGCTGCTGTTCTGTTCAACAGTTTATATTCACTTCTGGCAACTGTGGGACTTGCATGCATCTGTGTCTTTTGCAAATGTGCTTTGCTGCCTGTTTCCCAACATGAATTCCACCTAGTCTCACACAGAAAAACCTGCCATAGGTGCTTGGTTCATGCTGACCCTCTTGCTAGTTCTTGCTTACAGCATCTCTCCAGTGACAGACAGACTCAAACAAGCCTTATGCAGCTCTGAGTCAAGAAAAATGGGAGCAGAAAGCCTTGAGCAGTTTTCACTTTGAGTGTCATTTTGTTGAAGGAATCTGTCAAGGGTGGATACTTATTACAAACGGAAACAAATGCTCATGAATGCTGAAAATCTCTCTGACTTTCAAACACAGAGAACAACAAGTGAATATTAGAGTGCTTCTGAGGTGGATCATTTTACAGTAGCAGGACATGCAGAATGTGACTGTAAGAGGCCTAGGAAACACAAATGTGAATAAACAAAGGAAGAAACAATTTTTCTGGAAAGTGATGTTAATTCGTGTCTCATGTAGCAATAGTAGGTTAGTTGATCTTGCAGTGAAGGATATGGATTGGGGTACTCACTGCTTGCCAGACCTAAGTTTGAAGAATCAGCCACTGCCTTAGTGAACAGGACCTGTCTGGTGGTTTTCGATTTCAGACTCTACATTAGTAGAATCTTCTACGAATGGTTGAGATTCTTTTAATTTAGTCCTTAAAATGAGATGAAAAACATACGTGGCAGAGTAAAGGAAGACTCAGAAAGCATTGAAAAAGAGACGTTTCATGGGCGATGTGGTGGATTGGATCAGCAGTTGAACTTCACTGTTTTGTTGCTACGTGGTGAAATTGGGCAACTTCATTTTCCTTTGTTTCTTTTATGTGTCTTGTCCACAGAAACAGTTTTCTGTTGTGTGTGGGTCCCAATCTCTAGTGCAACTTCTATGATCTACATTAATGGAAAAGTTAGAAAAGCTATAGCTGGTTAAAACTGATCTAATGTTCCTCTGATCATATCCCCTATCCCCCCCCTGCTTCAAGCCTCTTTTTAAATAAAAAGTAAGCCGTGAGATAACCTGCATAAAGGCTTAGATTTGGACCCCAGTTTTACCTCCTAGTATGTATGTTATTTTTTGTGTTGTCAGTACTTTTGTCTGCCCTGTGCTTTTGCCGGCCGTTAGCAGGCAAATTATCAATATTCAGCAGCAAAAGTGTCATTTTAGGGTTAGCCACTTAATCCAGTTTGGAGATGGGAGAAGTCCTGTAGACAGGCATTAGCAGGGTGGAATCAGAAAGCCAGTTTGTCTTGAAAAGTGTCCTGAAGCTGAAAGGAAATAGCAAAATTTGAATGTACTTATCTGTGAGGAGAGGAAAAGGACTGGAAGGCCTTACATAACCAACAGCTGGTTCATCAGCAGATGAAAAGGAGGGTGAAGAGGATTAAAGACAGGTAGCAGGGGCTGTGAGAGGCGACTGTACATGCCAGATTGCCCAGGCTGGAGGCAGGGGCAGCAGTACTGGGGAGGCAACAGCTGAAGCAGATGAGCTAGCCCAGGCAGAACATGGGCAGTGAGAAAAGGGAGCCTCTGAAGGACTTGAGCAAATGTGGGGAGAGTGACAGGGCAGTGGTTGCTGAGCAGATACTGTGAGAATTGCAGGGGAGAGTGGGAGAGCAGTGACTCAGACCAGCTCAGACTAAAGAGCTGCTTCCTCACCATCTAGGCTGTGCTAGAAGACCACCACACGTTCAGTCTGGAACATCAATATAACGTCAGATGAGTAAAAAACCAGATAACCCTGATGAATAATTGTGACATAATTAGAGAAGAGTCTTGCATTTAACAAAATGAGGAGACAGCAGGTGTAGAGAATGTAGATTTTGGTTTTTTTCTGTAACTGTGACAACTGATTTCCTTAGTGCAGCTGGTAGTATCTTATCCAAAACTCAAGAAACTGATTAGAAGCTTATTTTTCATGATAATCTCATAGTCTTTAATGGATAATGCTGGCCTTTTCTGCCAGTAATTTTACTTTTTTGGAGGAGTGTGATGCTTTTTGTGATTTTAATAGCATTCCATCAACATGTGATCCAACAGGAGTTTCTCTGGAGTGTGCAGATGCAGTTATGAAGTGTATCCAACAATTAAAGCAATTGTTCTTCCAAAAACCTGGCTCACCTGACAGGGGTTTATGGTTCATTATTATGCTCGCAGTGTTGGTTTTGTTTCATTAAAATTCTGTTAAAATCCTAAACGTTCCTCATTAAGGCTCTATCAACTAGATCACGTTAGAAGTTTTAAACTGGATTCATTACCAGGACTGAAGATAGAAAATTGCATGGCCTTGAACTTTCTGTAAGACAACATTCAATATCACTAGGAGAATATCATGGTTCTTTTGATGTAAATAGGAAGCTATAAAAGCAATTTTTTGCAGTCATAATAAAAATTAACTAATCAACTGATTACACTGAGTGTGTCCTCTAAGCATAAATGGCTTAGATTTTGAGGATGAAGTTGAATGTATTTCACCATGTCATCATTAGCACCTGCTTTCTTTATCTCTTTGTGAAGATGTGCTGTAAAACAGTATCGGCTAGTACGATGTCCTCGTGGAAATGACATGAAAAGGCAGCCTTGTTCTATAAAGATTAATCTCTAATAATAGCACAGTAAAAGATGTAACAGCTGGTATGGATTAATATTCCTTATCATCTACTTTCATGTGATTAATAGCTGAATGGCTTAAGCTCCTACCAGTGGAAAGCAAGCAGTGGTTACTAAGTTTTACTAAATGTACTGTCTGTAATTTTTTTAACAGAATAGACATTTAAATGTTTTTCATTTTTTATTTCTGGTGGTTTTAGTTGACTTTAACTTCCCTCCTTCCAATTTTCCTCTCACAAGTCATGTATTACAAATTGTCTTTCACAAAAAAGGGAGCAATGTTCAGGGGTTCATCCTCTGTTGTTTCTAGTATCCAAGACCATTCCTAAAACCATCATCCTAGTACAATACAATCATTAATTTCTATGTTGGTTTCTTAATGTATTTTACAGAGATTGACAGGTGAAGATGTGATGTTCACATTAAGCAATACATATCTTTGTTCTACATCATTGGTGGTGATTTTTATGTTGTATTTTTGCAAATGTAAAATCTTTGTCAGTTTGGAACTGAAGAGTAAAGAGTAAATTCCAAAGTTTTTTAAAAGATTTATTCTGCATGTGATTAGCTGGATCAGTGCTCAGAGCCCAGGGTTTGCTGTTTTGAAATTACCTCTTAAGCACTTAATAATTTACCTAGGTTTTACTGAAGTTTGAGTCCCCTAAATATTTTCAATTATAGATGTGAATTTGCTCATGAAACTGAAGATTGCAAATACAGGTGGGAATCAGGTGTACTGCTCATGACTTGACAAGTTTTTTTTGTTTAGTGTCTAATAAATTCAGAGGTCAGGTGTGAGGCTGTGCTGGGTCAGACCAGAAATCTGTGCTGTGCAGAGCTGGAACAGCACTGTCAAGAGAGTGCTGTAGAACAGGTAAAGATGTAGTTCTTCTCCCTCAGAGTTTGCTCCTAGACAGAAATACTTCAGATAGGGACTGCCTGGACCAGAGGTAGTATTGGGGGGGTTTAGGTGAAATTACATTGTTGCCTTTTAGTCAGCACAGCATCCTTCACCAAGGTGTTCTACGGCTTAGCTGCAAGTTGTATGGAAGTGTGCAAGTCACACTCATTGACCTCATTAGTTTTGTAAAATAGTTTTTTATGTTTTAAGATTTTTTTAGCCTGATATTTAATATCCCAAGTTGAGAACCTTTTGATTTTGCTATTGAATTTTGTACATGCTTTTGTATTTAGTTCTGATTTCACTTCACAATCCTGTTGAGCTGTCCTTACAAAATCCCGATTATTCTCATTCCCAGAAGCAGATTAGACTTTTTTTTGTTTGTATTTGTCAGGCTTAGGTTTGAACAGAGCAGTAGAAAGGTGAAAAGTCAGTGTGTTTTCCTAAATCACTAGCTCTGAGCATTGAAACACTGACATGAGATGACCTGACATGCCTTACCTAACACTAGTAAGTCTGGTTGTTTAGTGATGTCTTTCATCCTAGAGAATCCCAAACCGTTGTATCAGCCTTCTGTCTTCAGCGTAGTTCATTTACCAGAGAAATGCCTCCACCTTCTCAGAAGGATCTTGACATCAAGTAACACTAATTTTTATTCTGTTTTAATGATAGCTCTCCTGGTAGCTAGTGCTGCATGCAGATCTTCTCCCAGCCTTTTGGTTTACCAGAAAGGGGAGGATCCTTATAGGACCCAGGGACAGCCAGGCTCTGTACCACATTGATCTCATCTAAAAGCGTTTTTTGGTTTTGGTTTCCCACCCCAGGCACACAACCGCAGTGATTACCCCCATGGCCCAGAATGCCTGATCTCTGCTGCTCAGCCTCTCTGTTGTTCTTGCCTCTTCTTACCTGCTTGACTGCTGAGGGGTGTGAGCAGCTGAGGCAGATTCTGTGGATATTAGCCTTGAGTGTCTATGGATCCTGATCCATTTGGGCCTTTGGAAATACGGAGGCCTCCTCAGAGCCCTCCCAAGGAGCAGAGCCTGGGAGTGGCTGTGTTCCAGGAGCTCAGGATTTCTGTTGAATTTGTGTATTTCATTCAGGAAATAGCAGAAGGGAAATAACTGGCTTTTTGGAAATGGCTAGCCCAGTCATTTGTCATTAGTGTCCCACTCCAGTCCATGGCCTAGTTAATTTTAATCATTACTTCCCTCTCCCATAATAAATCCTATGGTATTAACATTTTGCTGTTCATAAAGCTTTAGTAGTTGGAATAAATAAACCCACTAATGCAATCTCTGATCTTTCTGACATTCACCTGTGTCACTCAGTAGAATTTCTAAGTGTTTTTTCATTTAAATTTCATAAATTCAGATGTTCTGAAGTTATTTTTTTCAAGTACTAAGGGAGAGCCTTGTTGCCTTTATTTTCTATGACAACGTATTAGGAAGAAGGCACAAGGGCACTTGAATTTACTTGAAACTACTTGCATTTAAGCTGTTAGTGCCATTTTCCATCCTCTCTGGCCTCTAGCTGCTGAGGAGGTTTGTGTTAGGCCCTTTGGGATACTAGCCTTGGGAGGATGTCTTTGAGACACCAGAAATCTGAACTGGTGCCAGCTGTGTGGGTTCAGGCACTTGACTTAAGCATTTAGAAATTCTTTTGTTAGAAAATAATGTGAACTGGTCCCCACAAAGCCCTGTTAATCTTATGGGTCTAATTGATTAGCAAACACTGCCTGAATCAAGAACTAGAGCAAATCATCTTGCTGTCACCTTGATTTTTTTTTTCTGAAAGGAAACAGAAGCTATGAAATTTTCATGGAATGAAGATGTGGGGGGTGGTATTTAACTTGCTCAAATTGCTTTGATTTTCAAATAACTGTCATGTTTATAAGGTAAAATATTCTACTAATATTAAATATTCAGTAGTTTATACATATTAATATGACTCTCATTACTGCTCTTCAAAGTGCTGAAATGAGTAAGTGCTTTTGTTTTCTGTGCACAGGCACACAAAACAAATGCATTTTACTGTTTAGCTAGAATACTAGTTACTTTAAAGCAGATTTGAGTAATTTAGAATGAAAATATACTAGTAAAACATTTCTGTGCCAACCTGTATTACGGCTGCAGAAATGCTAGATAAAACATGAGTTGAAAAGGACATGAAAAATGGGCTGCAAACCTATTTAATTCCTGTACACAAAATAAGGAAGCTGTGTTCAAGTTGCCTTCTGGAGCAATGTACAGAGAAACAGATGCAGCTTGAATGAGTGTTTGCAGTTGAAGCTTTCAGGGATCAGAATTACCTAACCCCAGTTCCAGGAGTATTGACAGGCCCTTGGTTAATGTATTCTAGTCATTCAAAAGGAGAGGTAATTTCCAGGCTTTCTGGCAAAGTTACACAACATTCAAAGCTAATTTCTTAGAACTGTCGTGTGGGCTTAACCTTAAGTGGTATTTAAAATCCACATTATATTTTGGTGTTGGCTATATGCAGCAGGTATGAGTCCTTTTCCCCAACTGCAGTGCTTTTACATTGCTATTTTAATTTTGCTACACTGGTATCTGTAGCAGGATTGTTTCAGTTTTACTGAAACTATACTTATTTATACAGTTATTAACCAGAATTATCATTAGAGCATTATTCAGATAACTGCTATGTGGAATACCCATTATTTCCTTAAGCCTCCACTGGATAAATGGCCTGACGAGCTTGGGAAAAATGTAGGCACACTTTTGTGAGGCTTTTGTAATTACCAGCAAAAACCAGTGACCTTTCCCCCATGCTGATGGAATCCATTATTCAGTTACACAGCACAGAAGTTAGCAGCTCTCCTGCTATGTTCAATTAGAAGCTGACACAGGTTAATGTCCAATATATCCCCTAGATGGATGATGAGATTGGGAAAAAACACAACAGCCACTTGGATTTTCTGCATTGGGCTTCAGAGCTTTTTGGGTTCAACATACTGTGTTGCTCTGGAAGGGCTGCAGTACCAAGCTCTTCCTCCCATGGTGTCACCAGGGGTAGGGACAGGGACCAGCTCAGCCTGCTAAGGAATGTGTGTTACCCTACAGTGTTTATGCTCCAGGCTTCATCCAGTGCTGGGGCTGGGGAATGGCTCCAAACCTTCCTGTCTCCCACAGCAGCAGTCAAGTGGACAGACAGAGGCTTCCCAGCCACCTCTGACAGTGCTCAAACATTGCCATTCTGGCATATTCCCGATATAGGGGGTAAGCACATGCCTATAACAGGCATGTAATGGAGCACAGGGACTGTCCAACCAGCTTCACTGGGTTTGTCTGTCAGGCCAATATTTAGTACCCTGCCTGAATAAGTATGTGAGCCCCTGGTTTGTTCCTGCAAATTGTACTGGGAAAAGTGATCAATACCAAGAGAACTCTCTACCACATCATGTTTATCAGTGTATGGAAAGGCAGGATTTAGCTGCCAGTACAGCCTTTGCTGGTGTGTTTGCAGGCTTATGCAAGGTAACAGTAGGTCAGAAAAAGAAAGTGTCATCTTCCTTTAAAGGCTTTCCTGGCCTTCATCACATTAATGATTTAGGATTCTTTCAACAGCCAGATGCACTTGGATTAATCAGCCACTAGATAGAGCTGTGCTATATAGGAAGGACCTCACTTTGCAGTATTACATTAAAATTTGGTATTCCCTAGTACTGAGACAAAAAAAAAGGATCAGTTGTTGCACAGGACAGATACCAGCTATGACAGGAAGCATTCTTTCTCCAAGATGCAGTGAAATTCCCCCTCCATCCCTAATTATATAATAAGATCCTGGATCTTTTCTAAGTGTACCTTATCATAAGACTTCAGTGAATAGTCCAATTTAATTCCTATACATTAATTATTAAATAAGGCATATCTTTAAATTACCACAGCAATTAATTTTTAATCAAGCAGTCATCATAGAGCTGTTTTATCATGATTGTGGACAGGAACCTTGAAAGCAAAGTTTGTATTACCTTTTTGATTTTTCATTTCCCATATTCCTCTTCTCCCTTCCTCCCTTCTCCAGTGCTGAGAAATGCTCACATATTGATCAACGGGTCATAAACATGAGAAAAAGGAATTACCTGTAATATTACCTGATAAAACTCAGAACAAGATTGCTTTATTTAATACTTTATGTATTTTTATTCTAATTTATGTAATTTATACTGCTAAGCTTCTAGAATGTGTTTATTGTAAAAGATCATTGCAAAACAACTGAGGATAGGTTTAGACTTTTGACTGTGTTTAAGGTGTTGTTCACCAAGTTTGTATTGAACTGGTACTAAACTACACTGTGAGCTTGAGGCTGCAGAATACAGTATAATTCATACTTAAAGATTTGCAAAAGTTGTATGGAAATTGAAAATGTGTGGGTTTGACAGCTTCTGCTGGGAGTAAGTAGTGCTGTAAGAACAGGATAAAAACAACCTACCTTCAGCATAAACTACCAATGGCAGGTACAGGCGTAGCAGGGATATGGTACAGGTTATTCCATGTGTATTCTGGCAGTGGGCCTCAGCCATGAACAGAAAGGAATATCTCTGGGTGTTTCTTAGTGGCATGTTCCATCCTTGGCCCTCGTTGGAACAGTTCCAAAGTGCAGGACTTGAGGCCAGTTCAGTGGGTGAATGTCTTGCAGCCACGAGGCCATAACAATGAAACAGTTTTCTAGCAAATTCATACATTTAATTTTTGTATTTTCACTTTTTCATATTCTGTCATTGAATTAAGCAAAGAGTCCTTAATATACACTTTATCAAACACCAGCAAAATTTTTAATAGCCAATGTTATGAGTGTGTATTTGATTCCGTTTTGTTCTCAATTCTTGCCAATAAAATGGCACTCAGCCTGCTGGTTGAGTGGATTTGTGATTCTTTCCAAGGATCAGCTGTGGATTAGTGGAATGCAGCTGGTGTGTTTCTCACACCAAGTAGTTTGGGCACTTTTTTTTTATTTTTAATGCCCTTCTGGAAATAAATCCTGCCTCTTTGCCTTTTCTAGGGATTTCATCTTGTTCAGTAGTAAACTTCTTTTATCAAACTGTATGTTAATGAGACTGAGCAAACAGGCATTGCCCAAATGACTCTTTACCAAAAGGTGAATTTAAGGAGATGTTCTTTGTTTAGTTTAACAAGGGAAATTCTTGTTAAAGGAGTCTAACTCAGTAGTGAGTGAAGCTGCTAGTCTAAAATGCCTATGATCTTCACCAGCAGTAATCTGTTAGAGACACTAAAGGAAACCTAATGCCTACTTTAATAGGGGATGGTGATTGCTCCATGAATGTAAAAGCAGCACATCAGCCGTTCTGCAGTAGTTGTCATCAGATTTCTCTGTTCTCTGAAGGACTAACATGAGTATGTAGATACAAAAATGCTGCTAGCAAGGATTTTCTTGCTATTTTCTAAGTCCGTGAGAGACTTTTCTCTCACGCAGAAGAGGTAGCAGGGAATGTAAACAACCAAGCCACCTGCAACCTTGAAAAATCTTGTTTATGGTATAGTAGAAAAGTATTTTGACAATGGATGTTTTAGGATTTTGGCCAATCACCCCCAAGGGGTGGCTGATCCTTTGTCCAATTAGACTATGAAGAAAAAAGTCTATAAAAGCATTTGTAAAATAATTAAATAAATCAATCTTGCTGCACAATTCCTGCCTGCTGGATCTTCTCTCCCCCTCCTCCTCCTCCCTATGGCTGCGGGACACGGTGATATACCCTAAGGCCCAGGCCTGCGGTAATATTTGGTGCTGCCCGACATGATCTGCACTCTCTGACGTGTCCTGCTGTTGCA
>NW_008236184.1:1861999-1862289 GCF_000691975.1 Corvus brachyrhynchos
GGAGCGGCTCCTGGCCCAGTTGCGTATGCCCCTGCATCTAACTTCTTAGCTGGCGTTGCGCCGGGCATGCCTGCCCCTAGACTGCCTGGCTGTGGTCCGCTGCTCTCCTTGGCACTGGATTGTTCTGCACAGTTGCAGAACTGAGCCATCGACCTTTTAATACAGCATCTGCCTTTGCTGACAGAGTTACCGAACATACCCCGAAGGTTGGAGGACCTGTTCAGCTTGCTACTGGTGCGGATGCCAGAGCCCCCCTGCTGTGCGGGGCGCGCCGAGGCCGCACCGCCCCG
>NW_008236184.1:1878886-1889643 GCF_000691975.1 Corvus brachyrhynchos
AACGCCAACCATCCAAATGGTGACCAGAATGTAGATCATCAGCCTAATGACTCTTCTGATGATGACCAAGATGTCGACCATCAGGCAGATGGTCCTTCTACAAGCAGAGACTGGGATGGTCCTTCCACAAGCAGAGACTGAACTTTAAAATTCTTGTTATGGAGTCAGATAGTTAAAGCCTTAAGGACATATTTAGAATTAATAACTGATGTAGATGTCTATTTAGGATTAATAGTAGAGTTGTTATCTTATAAAACAAAAAGGGGGAATTGTAGATACAAAAATGCTGCTAGCAAGGATTTTCTTGCTATTTTCTAAGTCTGTGAGAGACTTTTCTCTCATGCAGAAGAGGTAGCAGGGAATGTAAACAACCAAGCCACCTGCAACCTTGAAAAGTCTTGTTTATGGTATAGTAGAAAAGTATTTTGACAATGGATGTTTTAGGATTTTGGCCAATCACCCCCAAGGGGTGGCTGATCCTTTGTCCAATTAGACTATGAAGAAAAAAGTCTATAAAAGCATTTGTAAAATAATTAAATAAATCAATCTTGCTGCACAATTCCTGCCTGCTGGATCTTCTCTCCCCCTCCTCCTCCTCCCTATGGCTGCGGGACACGGTGATATACCCTAAGGCCCAGGCCTGCAGTAATATGAGTATTCATAAGAGTGACCATTTTTGTACTTAAAAGCTTTAAATAGATGGGATGAATGATAAGGACGCTAGTGACTTCTAAAATGTCTAAGAAGTATATTCAAAGATATGTCTGCTCAATTAAAATCTCAGTTTGATGATTGAGTTCCTTGAATCTTGGCTCCTGTTTGGATGCATTTACAGTGATAAAAAGATGCATTTACTATCAAGTTTTCAGGTGACATTTTCACACTATTGCCTTTCTCATACAAAACAGATCCTTCTTGGAGAAGCACACAATAACTGGCACATTTAAAGTTCTTCACCAGATCAGTCTGAAAAGTAATGTTCCAAATCCCACCTTTCTGTGCTGGAAAAGTGAGGAGGTGTTTGGTCTGTGTAATTTGGCTGTGCAGCAGAGCATGTGGAATTACAATGTGCTTTCATCAATTCCTGCTCGTAGCTTTGGGTTGTGCATCTGTTTTATTCAGTTGTGCATTTCAGTGCTTGAAAGCATTGATCATAAGTCTTTCCTTTTGGAAGGACTCCTTTAACCTGCAGCCTATAACTGTAAATCAAGTGTATTGCTTTCTTGTTCATAAAAAATGCAAAGTACTGAATGTTTCATGGGTCTTTTCCCAAACAAAACAAACCTGTGCTGTTGTGCACAGATTTGCTCACTGAGAGTCCTGAAATAGCATTTGATAAAATTAAGATTGCTGGCAGTACTTTGAATAAGGTGCCTATTTCCTATGTGACTCTTGTTTCAGAATGCTGTTTTCTTTCCCCTGTACCATTCTTGAATGGCTGCTGGTGAAATAAAAAGTAAAATATCATGCTAATGCTTTATGCCAGTGAGCTGTAACTCTGTAGTAATCAGAGTTCAATGGAACTGCACATTCAGCAAAGTTGAACAGTGCTGAGAACATGTCCTGAGAGCGTCCAGCTTATCCTGAGCTTTGCAACTGAAAGGCACAAATCATCTTACCTAATCTTTCATGGGAACTTCCAGCCTGCAAAGCCAGTAAAATAAACACACTGATGCTTTCTTTCACTCCCTGAAAAGGCATTCTTTTGGCTTTAGGCATAATTTAAGTATATCTATATAATTTGTATAGCTGCCTCTATCAGAAGTGTGAACAGAGTAATGAATGCAGTAAAGAGAGTTATACACACACAAAGAAGAATCCAAATTATTCTGTGCAGTGAATAGTACATGGTCAATACCTTCATCCCAACCTTTCTTAAACTGCTCAGTGAGGCTGGATGCCCCTTGACAAGGATCTAGTACTCTCTTGGACCTGTTCAGGAAGTTACTCAAGAAGAAAAGGAGTGCATCATTTCAGGATTTTTTAGAACTATGGTAGTTTGGGGACAGAAGAGGATTCAAGACAAGAGTATATCCAGCCTGTATCTGCCAAACCACAGCCTTATCACCAACTAAGCTAGGAAAAGAGAGGCAAGCACTTCCAGGGACATTGAGATAAATGCAGTGGGATGTGTGGAAGTACACTTTGAAATCTTGGCTTTTAGAGCTGTACAATAAGAGAACTCTGCTCAGGCCTAGCAGCATTTATCAAAAAGCCAGTATGCAAAACTTATATATGACTTTCAGTAGAAGAGAGCCAGTGTCATACTAGAGAAGAAGGTCCTAAACAGGCCCAGGTAGCAGAAAGTTAAGATCAGTATTAGGCACTTTTCCCCCTCTCCCCTCCCTTCCTTCCTCCCTCCCACCCTTCCTCTCTCCTTTTTTCTTCCCTGCCACCCTCCTTAAGTGGAGTACTACAATTTTGCTGAATGAATAAATACCATGAGAGTTAATGTAACTATATTAACTGGTAAGTGTATGGTCCAAACAGTGCACCCACAAGCTCCCAAATGAAAGGGAAAGCAAGCAGAGAAGCCATCTAAGAGAAATTCTTGTGGGTTCCAGCCAAAGAATATCTGAGATAAAAGTACTGCAAATATCTTGATAAACCAGAGCACTGAAATTCTTTAAGTGTAACTTGTTGTGGTATAGCTCTGATGAAATACAAGAAACATTCACTCTTAAAAGGCAGGCTAAGGAGGTTGATACACACTGTACCTTCCAGCAGGATTATTACAGAACAGGTCTTGGAAAGGAGATAATGCCCCAGATTTCAGTCTGCCCCATGAAAGCAGCATAGATGTGATTATTACAGCTAAATTACCAGAAGATTGCTAAATGTTTTCAAAGGTGTGTGTAATATATTGCACGTATACTTTAATCCATATATATGAGGTCTGTATTTATGTTTTGCACTTTACAAACAGAAAAAAATATCTGTGTCTGCCTTAGCAAGCTCTCAGTCTCACTAGCAGGGCATGACTGGAAGCTCAGATGCTTTTGATCATATATTTTATACTTCCACATCTCCAGTGTTCACATCTCAAATTAGATCCAAGAGGGTACCAGACCTTTTGTAGTGAATTTATATTTCTTATAATCTGTTCAGATGAGTCAGCATGGAAATAGGCATAGAGATGTGGTCAAGTCTTCCTGTATAAAGCCTGTTACAGAGTTTCATTAGAAACTCTGTTTATTTACTTCAAGTTTATTTTAGATTTCAAAACTTCTGCTTTGCTCTAAAACTGTGTTCTGTGTTTAATGAACTTCCCTCACACTGGACAGAAAAGCAGTCTTGTGATGAGTATGGCAGTAGGACAGGGCAGGAGAATGAAAAGCACCATCTTGTCTTTGAACTCGCTTCTTTTTTACTTTTGCTATGAGAAACATCTGAACGAATTAATTTGACAGCCTTCCGTTGAGAATAAATTAATTATTGCAAAGTATACATTTGTTCAATATTAAGTATCACTCTCAGTTGTTGTTCCAACTGCTGTTAAACCTCTGTGCTGAAGCATGTTGTGGCTTATGCTGCTCTGTTGGCTGCCAGCGACAGTGACAATTTCTCTCCAGCTGTTTTTGTGATGGTGCAACGGGCTGGATGTGTGACCTGCACAGCTTTCAGGTGGACTGGTAGCAAAGTTAAAGCTCAGCAGGTTAATGCATGTGTAGAATGGCATTTACGGTTAATCTTAGATGTGCTGTCAGCTCTCCTTTTGTGCCTGGTGCTGCTGTACAGGATCACCAAGTAGGTTAAATTACCACAGTCTTTATAGAGGGATATAATAAAGCTTGGAGCTGCTATATTTAAACATGCTGTCCTCAGTCAAAGAGAACTTGAAGATTATCTTGGATAGAAAGATAGAAGATTGTCTACATAAATTTACCTGCTGAGTTGCACACTCTATGGCATTTCAAGGTGAAATGATGGTATTGTAATCCATGTGTTTCTTTCATCTAAGTGCTAGTTTGAAGAGAAGGTTGGAAATGCAAGTTTAAAGGGTTAATTGTGCACGTCTTGTGGCATCTAATGAAATTGAGCATTTATTCAGAAATGCATTTTTTCAGCCACTATTAAACTTGGTAGCAGAGAAAATACTTGCATAAAAATGTAAAACTAAATACACTAGGGAGAAAATTCCTAAATTCCTTTTAGCGGTTATACAGCTGAAGATTACTGAAACTAAATAAGATTTAGAGATTTCCTCCCTTCCCAGTAATTCTTCGAAGAATTACTAACTTCAGAATCTCTCTAACAAGAGCATTTGCTGCTTGCTGGCATTTCTATCCTAATTACTGGGGGGAACATAATGTGTTTGACAAAGCTGAAAGCTGCAATGCCTCATACTGTTTCAGCAACTTACTGTGGTTTTATCTTAACCCATGTATTGATCAGCGGGACCTGGAGTTATGACAGCAGATTTCCAGTCAAATGTCCCATGATTTCAGAATGCCTCCAAGATGTTTGGCTTGGGACTAACACTAACTTCACAAACTTTAATCAGCAGGTAAATAGCCATATAAGGCTAAGTGGGAGTTTGTGCATTAAACTCTTCAGATGAACACAGCTGGTGAAACACAAGAGTGTTCTCTTTATTGTAAAGACACTGTTTTGTGCATATGTAGACATATCTTTGACTGTGAACAGCTTTCTGGGTATGGCATTTTGCGGCTGTCTATGAGTTCATCATGGCTGTAAAATTAAGCATGTGTGTAAGCATTTACAGAATCAAGAGTTAAACATTTACAGAATCAAGAGTTAAGCAAACGCCTTTGTGTTAAAAGCTGGATGTGAGCAGTCCAGGTAGGAGAGGAATTCAAGTGCTCAGTCCCCCATGGAGGGGCTGGCATGGATGGCACTGGTGTGTTGCTGCCCTGAGTGATCAGCACTTTTTTCTTCTTTGTCACAGCTTATCTTTGATGTCAGTTGTGCTTAAGCAGCGCACACAGTTCATTGCTGTTTTTTCTGTACAAAGCCTCTTCAAACACCAAAAAAAGAGGGTGGGGGAAGGAGAATTGTGAAACATATGCAATTGCCACTGTTGCCATGTGAAGTTTAAAAGCTTTCCATTAGGGAGGAGTAGTACTTGTGACATTTGACTGTATTACAGAAACACTTATCAGTGGGTGAAACCTTGCCAAAAATAACTCATTTCCCTCACGCTTCTCACAGGATTGAACAGCCTTTCTTACATGAGCACCAGATTTTAAAAAGCTGTGTCAATTCTTGTCTGTTCTGCTTTAAAAATACTCTTTCCAATTCCAATCACTTGACATAAGTCAACAGGATTGCTGCAGATGAATTCAGAGATGAACCTGGGCAGTAAAGAAGGCAATTATTTAACTTAGTTTTACATCTGTGTAATCCAGAGAAGAACTGCAGTGATAATATTAAAAAGTTGAAAGAAGAGATCAATTTTATTTTACAATCCTGTCCACCTGAAAGCACTTATTCCCTGCATAAGCAGCAGTATATATTTTCCAGGAACTTGGTGTTTTCAATGGGTTGTAGATTGGGAGGGAGGGAGTGGATTGTATAAAGGAGAGAATAAGCAGAACACATTTTTTACTGCTGCTGCACTGTGTGGTTTCATCAGATCCTACTTAAGGTCATAATATGTTTGCTGGGGATAATAGCCTGAACTTCAAACTAGGCAGATAATTCCATTCCATCCAAACCCATTTTGTGCAGAGATGATCACATTTCAATAAATGTAGCTTGGGTTATAGGAATCAGATTGGGAGTTAAGCCATTTCTCACCACTTCTGTTCATGGGTTATATTGTTAATTGATTACACTTCAAGGCTGTTGAGTTGTTGTTTGTATCGGCTGTTCTACATCCAGAATGCGTGGTAATTCTTCATTGGTATGAAGAGGGCTTATGATCATTTTGCTATCAAACTGGTTCTTCTTTGGGGTTACATTTTGGCTCTTATGAATGAATTCAGATTTTACTGGAGCTCTAGAGGCTACAGACAGTGCGGTGCTTTAGCCCACAGTGCGGTAAGGGAGGTGCCAGCCCTGCCTTGTCTGTACCACAGCCACCTCACCGGCAGTTGCAGTGATGTGATTATCTCATCATTTCTCGTCTGTTCTGGCATCTATAGCTGTGACATTTGTATTAATTCTCATCACAGTTTTCACTAGCTAGTAGTGTTTTATTCAGTGAAATCCTAGTCATTGGTTCAAGCTTTAAATCAGCTGTGAAAGAAATAGAGGCTTCCTTGAGCTGTAATTTTTCTCTGTAACGACAACAGGTTTGGCTTGTAAGTAGCATTTGGTTCCTCTCAAATGATGAAACTTAGATCCAAGGGGATTTTGACACTGGGTTTTGTGGTTTTGCCACTCTCTCCCCTTCTTCAACATTTTCTTAATTATGTCACATTGTAATTACTGCTCACTCCTTTGTGACTCGCATTTATAATTTACTGGGGCATTTCAAGTTTGGATTTGCTCTGATAATGACTGTGGAGAGGAAGATTACAATATATACCTTAGGTGTTTTTCATGTAGTCTCTCTCAGTTCCTACCCATGTACAGTTTTACAAATAGTCTTACACTAAAAAATCCCTAAAACATTGCATCTTACAGTGCATTTTGGTAATTCAAGCTTCAGGTCGCACATCTGCTATCCATGAATTTTCCTTTTGATCTATGTATGCATGAGTGTCTATGTGACATGGCTTGAAAGCTCTCAGAGAATGCTACACAAACACTGCAGGAGAAGAAATTCAGGGGGAAAAAATTCCCTTCATACTATTTGAATTAATTTGCTTTTATTAGAGGGGTAGTTTCAAGACCAGTAAGTATCTGATAAGAAATGATACATTGTCTTTGTGTTTATTTCACTGACAGACACACATATGGGAGAGACCAGCAAGTGCATCAGATCAGAGAAGTGTAATGTGTTTTATCTTTTTGTTAGAAAGGCTATTAGCTGCATTCAGTAAGTGAGCTATCAAACATGCCAAGCAAAACTTATCACTTGGGAAAAGTTATGTGAGCTGTCCATTATTCCTACATAAATATAACTCATTACCCAGGGATTAGATTTTCAGTACTTGTAATAAAACTTGTTACTTTTTGAAAACAAATAAGTTGTTTGCTATCAGTGAAGCAAGCATATTTTTATTTTGGTGGTGGGAGTCATAAGGATGTGGTTTGACAGTGAAAGATGTCATTAAAACGTTTTTTTGGTGTGGACTCCTTATCATATATAAAAATAATGTTTAAATCAATAAAACCAAATTAATGAGGTCTCCCTTGCTGCTTACTCCCTGCAAGCATATGGGTCCTGTTGGAAACCAAGGGAATTTTTTTCTGAGACAGTCACAGTGAGGGCAGCAGAGAGATGCATATCTTTATCCCTTTCCTTCACAGTGCATTTATATCAAGCCATGTCACAAAACAAACTCCAAGTGCAGTGAGCCTTCCCATAGTATGAGTGCAGGCATCCATGAAAACTGTCTTTTGTCTAGTGGCCTTTTCTCTGAGAATGTAATTTTTTTCACTCATGTGTGTTATTCCTTTGAACTCTGAATGAGCACTTTGGCTGAACTTGGCAGAATTATACATTTGGAATTAAATGCCAGCAATTTCTTCCTCTTACCATGCAGAACTTTGTCATAGGCTTTTCAGACAGTAAGCACAGCAGACAGTTAAGGGCTGTTTGCCCTTAACAACAGAAGTCCACGTTTATGAGGTTTTTAGCCAGCTTGGTTAAGGTTTATTTTACACACATTGTGTATAAGGCCCTTTGCTTTTACATGGCTGTTCTTCAACCCACCCCAGAACATGCTGGTTCATTCCTATAGTATTCTATAGCAATTGTGTTATTATCATTACATTTTTATAGAGATAGAATTATGTGTTATCTGAAGTACTGTTCAGAACATTCAGTGTAGGCATCCTGACAAGCTGCAGCATTGCTTGGAACACCCAGCCTGAAATGTGTATTTTTCAACATTGTCAAAACCTGTTCTTTATTTGCAATAGCAACTGAGGAAAATATTCTTACTGCCTGTAGAGGGGTCTTTGATCTCAGTCACCTTAAACTGAAGTCTTTAACAGCTACAGTTTTGTTCTTTTTGGATAAATGCACATGGCTAGGTTGTCTTTCTTGTGTCTTAAACTGAGGTGCCAGAGCACTTATGGTGTTGCCAAAGGGAAATGCTGGCAGGCTGCATGTCCATCAAATTTCTCAAAAGGAAAGAGTCAGCAAAACTTGCATTTGATTTTTAAGAACACTCTGCTTTCTCAGGTGTGTATTTCTGTCATTGCAGTTTGGGCTAACAAATGGAAGAACAGAGCACACAAGGGTGATGTTGCCAATATTTGTTCTTAAAATGTGTCCTGCCTTCCAAATGCAGGTACTGTAGATACAATCCCTATTCTTACATAATGGCTGGCCAAGGAGAACTTGTTCAGGAGCAGAGAGGAATTAATTCTCTTTTAACTTCCATTTCTATAGAGTACCTAGCCAAAAAAAACATACCACATTCCATGTCCACATTCCATTTTCAGAAGGGAGTTAAGCGCCCAAATTGCCTTTCTGTATTAATTTTTTGACTTACATATTTTTGATGATATTTCTTGTCCAACAGGTCATCTTTTTCTAGCTCACAGAGTACCCCACATTCTAGATAGTGGAGGCATCCATAAAGGACTCTGAAATTTGATGTCCACTGGAAGAATAAATATCTGTGGACTTCATTGTATGTCCTGCCTTCATTTCTATGCTGAGTTTTCCAGAATCTTCCATAATCCATCCTGTTTCTCGTGAAGCCAGCAGGAACTTTGTCTCACTAGGAAGACCAGGGTCTGGTTCTAAAACCAAAGCTGCTTCAGCTGCACGCTTTGGCATTTAGGGCAGACAGAAGTTGAAATTATGTCTATAAAATATTTTGCTGCCAGCCACAAGTGGGTATGTGTTCAGTACATTGGAGATAAGTTACAGGAACAGGGAAGTAAGTTTACAAAGTGTAACAGGCTACTTGTGTGCACAATGCAGTGCAGCAGGAGTGGGCACTCAGGCAGCCTTTAGCTCCAGACAGCAGGATCCTTAGATGTGATTCTGGATGTCACTGTTACCTGTTGCATTATGGCAATTATATCAGCCCCTGGCCCAGCAAGGCAAATGTTGAAAGTTAGAACAACCAACTAGCTTCAACACACAGTGTCCTGTGCTATTGGTAGCTTTAAAGTATTAGAAGATGCAAAAAAGCCCTTGTCAGCAAAGGAATTAATTATATTGACAAAGGCAACAGGGTATGAAAATGCATGTGATATGTAAAGTTACAAAATTAATGGCTTATTTACGACTTCAGCAGTTTTAGCACAGCATTTTGCCCAACTTCAAATTGTTCTAAAAAGGATTAGATATAATTAATGCTGTATGACCTCCTTTTTTCTTCTTTTCAAAGAATGTAGAGCTGTACATCTAATGAGGACCCCTGAAAGGACTATTATGTCCAATTGTCTCAATTATGCAAATAGGGTTGATATTTTAGCAGAAGGGAGGGGATGCTTCAAATTAAAAGTTTCAGCTCCTGCTTTAGCCTTTCTGCAGTGCCGGCATTTTTACAGCAAGTACATCCACTGTTTGAAGAGAGGAAAGGAGGTTTAACAAATTGGAGATTTGGGCACTATCAAAGTAGATTTGTTGTGCCTTGTTCCACCATGAGATGAAAATACCCTCTGGGCAGAGAGATGGGTCATGAGACTTCTAAAGGATTACCTTCAAAGGGAGTCATGAGATTGGTTTGAACAAAGAAGCTGCTCACATGCTTATCATATGAGATTCTCTTCTTAAAGTGGTGGAAACCCATCTCCTTGGGAATTCTCATGAACTTCAGAGAGACTGGAAGTCCTAACAGTAAGATGAATGAGAAGTCTGAACAATAAACAGAAAGATGGGACAGAAGCGCTGAGTTAAATGCACTTTATTTATTCTAGCTGTGATTCATCTTTCCAAACTCTGAAACACTTCCAGTGACAAGCAGGTAGGATGTGATTTTAAATCATTTTTCATTTCATTCCTGATAGTCTTCTACCTTTTGTAACAGCGATATGCGCAACTGAAATTTGCGCTGAAGAGCTGCATAGTGACCTGCAGTTGATGGGAGAAAGATAATTCCATTGGAATGACAGTGTTCTGATTAGAGTCGTTCTTAGATTTCTCATTTTGAAGGATGTGAAACCTGAAGAACTGACTGCAAGAAGACAAAATGAGTTTTCAGGTCCAAAAATGGTGTCTCAACACTTCAAAATTTAAAAATTGCTTGTGTGTGACGGTAATGCGATGTAGAAATGCTGGCAAAGAAAGATCACATGTCTTATACATTTCAATATTTTGAATGCTAATTTTGAGCTACCTCTGCAGAAAATGGGGATGGAATTCTGGGGTTTTCTTTGTTTTGTAGGTTGTGACTTTTCATTTTTGAGGGCTGTTTTGAGTTTTCAAAATTAGCCAGTAATAATACTTTCTGGAGCTCTTTTGTGGCAATACACCTGCTGATAAGCAAGCTTCTTTCTGCATGTATTTGTTTCCAGTTGAGTTTATCAAGGTCCAATGGTAGGTCGGGTATTATGGAAGCCTTAGAACAGAAAAAGGCAGAATTTTTGGTGGTTTTCTCTGCCTCAGTGAGTGTTGGGAATAAAGGAGGTTCCCCAGCGAAAGATTTTTAACAAACTTCTCAGCAGCCCCATCACATTTGTACCTGCAGTGCTGCTGCTGTTGTTTGAAGAAATGCATTCCT
>NW_008236184.1:1889861-1944127 GCF_000691975.1 Corvus brachyrhynchos
GTGTGTGTGTGTTGTTATTTAAAAGAAGTCCCCCCCTGCCATAAAGCTTATTGGGCTGTGAGGTGAGAGGTCTCACTGAGCCCCAGCCTACCTGTGATCTTTGAGTATTCACATACCAATCTTTAAAGAGATTGAGGAGCCAAGGAAGCTCAGGTTTGGCCCTTGTTACCCCAGCTCTTTGAATTGCAGCTCCAAAGAAGCTCCCATCCACTGTTGTGTCCTTCCTGCCCTTTGCTGTGGTCCTGCTGGGGCCCTGAGCAGGCACCTACCAGCGGAACAGCAGCTCCAGGAGGGCGTTCCCTGTGTTCCCCTGCTGAGCCAGAGACAGCCATGGAAACAGTTCTGGCCTGTTCGAGTCTCCTTTTAGCTCCTCTAATTCAGGCTTTAAACATTTTCTTTTCCATTTTTTGATAATGGATTATATCCAGAAAATGGAAATCTTTATTATAGTTTTTCCCTGCTATCACTTTAATTCAAATCATGGGTCGACTGTGGCCAGCATTTTAAAGAGAAGGAACAATGTGCTGCACAACATGATAAAGAAGTTCAGGACCATCACTGGACATACTGTTTTCTGTTCTATGACACCTGTTAATTCTGTTCACTCACCTCTACAGGGGTTTTAGATGCATAAGGACTGAAAAGACTGACCAAATTTTCTGAAAACTGTTTTATCTGTAAACTCTGAAATCTCCCATTGCCCTCACCCTTTTCAGCCCTGAAATATTCAGGTTTTCAGGAAGTTTCCAATGAATGTTGGCAACTCTCCAGTGTACATAATGCAGTATTTTAAGCATAAGTATTTAGAGTCTGCAGGAAATAATTTAAACCTTGAATTCCAATGCTTTTATAAGAGTTTCTGAAATGTTATCAGAAGTAATTTTGTGCAAACCCTGCAGCCCAAGAGTTTAAATAGCTGGAAATTCTTTTTTGAAAATGACAGAAAGCAGCAGGGAATAAAATGCGTCTGATTGTGGCATATTCTAGGAAAGGTGTTTGGTCTTAGCTAATGCCCAGAAAAAAATTGCTCTACTGAGTGTGAAATTAGCCATAGAAAGTTGCAAATTTTCAACAGCTCAAACTCCTGAACAGAATTCTACCTGAAGAATCTTGCTGTAGGAAAACTCTGTGTGCTGCAAACTATTGTTAATTTCTTCAGGGACAGGTTGTCTAACTAGTGTATTGCATACATATTTGCAAAAAATGTGCCTATTTACAGTTTGCAGAAGAGAGAACTAAATGTTTATGGTATCTTTTCTCAAAATATGTATTTGTTCAGCATCTCCAGAATTTAGAGACTTCTGAGATATGCATATATTCTTTATATTGTGATTATAGAAATGCTACTTTGTAGCAATTTTGAAGTGTGTTTTATTAATGTGCATCTCAGTATGCCTTAAGTACTGGCTTTTTGTCACCCCGGTTTGAAAATGTCAGTGTAATAAATTCTTCAAGCCCAGCTGTTCAGTGTGCTTTGCACTTCAAGTAGCACTAATTACAACTGTGCACTTAGAACAAATTCTCATAGATGAGTAATATTCCATGCAACACGTGGTCATTTTCCTCAGAAGTTTTACATTCATGTTTTGCCCTGTTTCCTGAAGAAAAAGGTCTCAAACCATACTATTATGTCATGTATGAAAAATAAGCATGTTTTGCTGATGTGCCAGAAGTTGTATAGTTTTCTCTGAACTAGGAACTTGTAATCTCCTATATCAAAGATGTGCTTATGCTTTTAGCCCCTTTTCCAAACAGCAAGCACATATTTATTATTTTTACTGTAATAGTCATTATTCTTAATAATGTGGGCTTGAATGGCCCAGATCTCTCTGATGGAGGCAATATTCTAGTCCAAATTAATGTTATGTTGCATCTGCAGCACTAAGTGCAGGCTAATCTTTTCTGCAGTCATGATTAACATCTATTGACACAATTTTCTAAACCACAAGTAACCAGGAAAATTAAACATGTGGGTAGTTTTAGTAAGAACTATTCCTAGGATTAATTTTGTATTGAGGGAAGTACCTTGTCATGTTGATCATGATTTCATAAGTGTTGATGAATTGCACAAAGGAAGGTTTGCTGTTGAGGGTGTTGAATCCCAGGGGTTTTCATTATAATAGCAGTTTTATATTTCAGGTCAGAATGGCCTGTACTAAGGCCTCATAATTTAGAATAATTGAAGAGAAATAGCCCACATGCAAATAATCTGGGAGCACCCTGACTTCCTTTAAAACCATTATCTAGCAGAGTCTTTACATTAGCCGAGACAGATAATAGTTACAGTACAAAAAGCATTCCTGAGCCTTGTCAGAACTAGATACCAGGGTCATCTTAAATCTTTAAATAAGAATTACGAACAAATTATGTTACAGAAGAAACTAGAAATTACCAGGCTACTTTGGCTAGTATAATGTCAGAGGCTGCTTACCGTCTCTGCCTGCTCATCCGTTCTGCTGTATCAGACCTCGTGAGGATGGTCACTTGCAGGCAGATAGGACTCCACTATACATAGGTAAAGTTGCTCACCACTTCCCATCTTAGTGTCTTGGTTTGTATGTAAGATCTGGGAGTAAAACTGGCCTATGGAGTGTCTACAGGCTGAAGGTTCTTTGGGGAGAAAAGTGCAGAGGCTCAGTACAGTTTGGTGTTTGTGTTCCCCATCTCCCAAGCATCCAGAACAGAAGGGCTAAAAGCAAGAGGAGGGTTTGGCAAGGTATTAACAGAATTGGAATAAGTAACAAATGGAGATTAACATTATTGTTAACATGTCTTCCCTGAAATTTGGTACAGTAAAGGAAGGAACAAACTATTGCAGGAATTCTTTTTGCTTCCTTAAAATGTGGTAGCTGTGGTATGTAAGGTTGTCAGTGAGTTTCTTTCTGTACGCCACACAGAAAAATTGTGTATTGCAAAACTACGTGAGGTGTGTTCTCCCCAGGCAAGCACTGAGCCAGGCTCTGCTGCAGTACACTCCAAATGGTTCTTTAGGTTGCCTTATTATAGTTTCATTAGCTGTATAGTTGCATTAGTGCTGGGCTGTGCCCAGGCAGCTGTGCCTGCTTCTCTATAGGACATGAGCTCATCCAACACACTTTGCTCCTGTGCCTCCATGGTCTTTGTGCTGGAGCTGGGGGTCTCCACCATTTTGTAGCGAGCTAGTCTGCTGTGGTATTGAGGCTGTAGCTGTTTTTCACGTTGCAAAGCCTCTGGAGAAGTGCTGTGTATCTCTCAGAGATGCAGCAGAAACATATTTGAAAAGAGAGCTTGTTACTTCTTACTTGCACACTTTGCAGACTGTGTCCCTCAGTTAATGAACATGGAGAGAAAATGGAGTAATTTTCTTGTTGCAGCAGATGTTTGCTGTGCCTCCTCAGGAACACAGAGCGTAATGAAGCCATGAAAGCTCATTACAGCTCTCTGTGCAGTGTAGCACCGTTTACTGGTTTGCGCACCAGCAGCAGGAGGTGTTTCTGGCCTCGGTTTGAAATAGCAACATTGCTTGCGTTGCTTACAGTCACCACCATCCTGCCTGGTGTGCGTTAGTCTCTACCACAGAGCAAGTGGTTCCCTGACAAAGTTGCTACAAGAGCATGGGTTCAAACTGAACAATATGGAAAACGCAGTGGGATGACTGTCTTGAGATTACATATAAAATTTGATAGAACTCTCTCTATCACTAAGGATAAGAATTGTCTCAAGCAAATAGTGTTTTATTTGAAAGAATCTTAAAACTGTTTCAAGTCCCGTCTTGATGCTCTACTTATTAGCAAAAAAAGATAAGAGATCCTCCTTCTACTGGGTGCTGTTTGGTACTTCATATTCCAGTAATTACTAAAGCTAGTCTTGGTTGTACAAATAGCTTTTTGATAGAGCTCATGCAAATGAGAGTTTTGGAAATTTAGTAGATTCATAGACTTGTTGCTGTGTTCTGTAGTTGGGGACATTGTTCATGGCTCTGGCTTCTTTGTAGCATAACACAAATTTAAAATAGCATTATGGTTTTATGCCCTGTACTTACATCAAAATGGACAATTTTTCAGTAAAATCTCACCAGTTTGTGAGTGGCTACGGAATTGGCTATTAACACGCATCACATAGTTTGGAGGATTTTTCTCCAAGCAAGACCCTGTTATTAGGACAGTCATTTATTTCTAGGTAGAACTAATCACCTGAAAAGTTAATTAGTAGGGCACTTGGAAAACTGTTCCTTCAAAGTGAAGAAGGATGATGGATAGTGTAATTGGGATGTTGCATTTAAAAGCAGCGCAAAATAGAAATTGTTCTCATGTCAGGGTTAAAGTTCCAGATAACAGATTCTGCTGATACAACGATTTCTTTTTTCACTCAACTGTTACTCTTACATGTGCACAGGAGTGCACATGCTTTTGATATGAATTTCATTCCACATCCAGATTACTTCCCCCTCTCTCACTATCTCATCCCTGTGCTCAAATCTAGCATAAATATCCCAGTTTAATTCTGCAGAGCATACTAATTTCATAATTGGGCAGCACAGCTGAGATTTGATTTCCCTGGTGATACCAACTTTTTTGCAGCATACTGCAGGCCATAGGAGGATTACCTGAAAAGTTGGTCAGATGGTGGTACTAGGGCTACAGATGAATGTTTCCATAAATGACAGCAATCAATCCACATCTTAACAGCATGTTTGTCAAAGTAATTTATATTAGTCCACAGATGTAAGCTCTGCTGCCCAGCCAGATCAATTTTTGTCTTATTCTGTGCTTGATTTAGCCTGAACAGCTCTGTCAAACCCTGTATTATGCATGACATACATCTGCTTGGTCCCCTGCCTACTCCCTCAGTCCATTTGTGCGCCGGGCACTGTCTGCCGTGTCCAATCCCTGTCCATGCTCTAGGCACCTGCTGTTCACATGCCTGCTTGCCTGCTGACCAGCTGTGCCTGGTCCAGGCAAAGCCTCTCTGGAGTGCAGCAGCTGTGGAATATGTGCTCTTTCCTCAGGCCCCAGGTGCCTCTGAGCTGTGTGACAGCGGAGACTCTGCAGTTACAAGGTGAGGCCAAAGCCCCGTCCTATCCTGTCTCCAAGTCAAGCAGGCCAAGCCATCCAGCAAGGACACAATTCCCTCTTCATGGAGCAGCACTCTGGGGGTCATGGGAGTTCAGAGAGCTCACTACTGCTTTTAGACCTGCTTGAGCATGGGCTTTGGATGTACTCCAATGACACCACTGACTCATCTCTGCCCCCCTTTCACTCCCCAAATTCTTTCACTTCCTTTGCTGCTCATTATGCTTATCACAATCACTAAATACTGTGCTGTCCTGCAGCAGTATATCCTTACTTAAATTCACAGCTTCTGGTGACACAATGTCACGTAAGAGTTTGTAGCATGACATTTCCAGTGGCTTTCCTCTCCTGTGTGGATTCCCACCTTGGAGTTTCACCAAAGATGTATTTATTGGTCCATAGCCCACCTGTTGCTCTTGCATAAAGCTGCAGTGAAACAGGACTGCAGGTTTTATTTGATACAGCCTGAAATTCAGGTCCAATACTTGTTCGTTGAATGGTTGGTTATATATGAAGTGAAATATGTAAAATTTAATGTTAATTTAGTAAAAAACTGATACCGTCCATGTGTGGGAGTGAGAGAAAATTCTCTTCAGTTGCTGCAGCCCTAGACATGCTTCTTCCTCAGAAAATAGTGTCATTCGTTTGCAATAGTCAAAGGACAATTGGTCTTTGTAGAACTAGTTCTTGTGTTTATTAGTGCTTATATTAGCAAGGTGACTAGTGGTTTAGGGTCTTGATTTTGTTACCCTGTGATTTACAAACCAGATATACTGATTTCCTGTCATTTCTGCAGGAGGATACTTTTTTAATGCTAAAGACAACTAGCAAAACCATATAGTGGAATAATATAAAGCCAGTATTAATTCATGCTGTTTGTCAGCAACATATTGATTTCTAGGCTGAAGTACAAGAATTAGCAGTGGCTTGGTTTTGTTTTTATCATAATCTAGGAGATCTGTTGCCAGTTTACATGGAGCAGAACAAATATACCACTAAATATCTGAAATATGTTTTTATCAAAACTAACTTCTAATTAGTACATTCAGGATTTGCAGTAACAAGCAAGTTTGAACTTCACTATTATCTACAAGTTGGGATCTGCTTTTTCTAAATTTTCTTAAGAGGTGTATGGAAAACACTGTGTATAGAAACCCACTGGCTGTTGGTCTGAAAATTGTAGCTGATACATCTTAGGCTTTTAACAATTCATCCATTCCAAGGCTGCTAAAAAGTGGGGTTTTTTTTCCAAACTCACAAGAGACAGTATGTGTACTTACATCTTTCCTTGAAAGACCAAGAGCATTTCAGTCCAGAGAGAGAAATGTACAGAATCTGTAAAAAGTAAGGGGAGAAGGTGCCCATTTTCTGACAGTTAATGTTTCTGCTCAAGTATTTGCACTGGATTATAATGAAGCTTTGGTTAAGCAGATTAAACAGACAAAAGCAGTGAAACTTCAAAGGCTGACCAAATGTGCTGAGGTTTTTATTTCCCCAGTCTGTAGTGCCTGCTTTTGCCTTCCTCTCATTAGCACAGAAAAATAAGCCAGTAGAGCATAATGTGCTGTCCCTCTGTAGTGCCTGCAGCGACTGGTTCCTAACAGGGTTCTAGGGGTGAGTATCGAAGGTTTTTTCCAACATAGCAGTAGATAATAGACCTCCTATGAGAGGAGTTTTAAGAGCAACTGGACAGCTGAGAGTTCAGCTGTTTGTAGAGCTCATTTTAGATACCAAGATGCAAAAGCCTCCTTCCAAACACAGATACTAAGTCTGTGACTAAACCCAGCAGTTAATTAACTATTTTTACTTGGTCAAAACAGCAAAAGAAATTCTGTGCTTTGGTAAGCTGCAAGGAATAAGGTAAAGCAGTATTCACTGTCATGGTGTAACAATCCAAATTGATTTGATGTTTCTAGGTTGCATTTTCCAGTATTCCCTACAGAACAGTTAAGTGTGCAGCATTTGTTACGGTTTTTGTTTTGAAGAGTGTTTCCTGCACCGTGGGATTGATTTGGGCTTTTGTGTCGCTTAGTCAAGGAGTTATCAGAGACCACACAGCAGTTGGAAGTTTAAATCAGAGGGGAAAAGTGAATATGTTTAGAATATATAAAATAATAAAACCTAAATTAATTAAAAATTTGAATTTATAATTTTAAAGTACAGAAATTATGTAAGCTCTGAAACAGGTTCCTGTTAAGGTCCTTTTATAATGTTAAAGTTCATAAACTAATAGGATATATTTGAGAAGTAACAACACTGGACATAGTTGTAAAACAGCAATGAATTTGTACGCTGTGTGGTTTTGGATTAATTTTGAAAAACTACTCTAATTCCAATCAAATGGACTGGTTTTGAGTCTCTGAATATTTTGAACTGCCTGAATACCTGTGAATTAGCAAAATCTTGTTCTGAGCAGGTAAATGGCATTTCTTTGATTTAATCACCCACCTTCACATACCACAGAGCCTCATGGGTCTCTCTGTTCGGAATGTTTTCTCTGGACTTTTCTAGAACTGGACTCTGATGCTATAGAACAAAGGCATTCCATTTCAAATAATACTATTGCTAAAATTTGTCGTCTTGTAAAAGTCTTGCCAGAAGGTTCATGAAAATAACCTTTCAAATATTTTTGGAAGAAAGGCTTTTAAGTTTCATTTGAAGAAGGAATCTGCGGAGTCAAGACAGAAAAGCTGACCAAGACACACCCTTTCGATATTAAATTTAATGCTTTTTCCTTATTTTATTTCCATAATATTTTCCATATTTTGCTACATGATCAAGCTCTTTGTGCTAAAAGCCTGAGATACATGCCTTGTCATTCAGAAAGCTGTAAAGTTGTAAGCTAAAGTTGAAGTTTTGTCTATGAGTTCTTAGCTCTTCATCACTGTTGTGCTGTACAAGATCCCAAACAACTCCTTCTAAAATGACATGAGATGGTTCTGCCTTGGTAAATCATCGAGATGAGAGTGGAGAGCAGAACTGCAGGATCTCCCAGAACACTGATTGCCCAGACTGGTTCAGAGGCACCTGAGGGAGGTGAATGTTTGCGTACCTGGGCGCTTATGGCCACCTTTTTAATGCAGGAGAAGCTTGGTTTGGCAGCTTACTTGCAGTTACTTGCAATGATGGAACTTCAAGTAGTCCTCTATTATTTTAGACATAGGGGGGGAAATGAAGAAGCCAAACAGGAACTAACAAGTCAACAAACAAAGGAGCTTCAGAGACAGCTCTTGCCTCACATGAGAAAGATGAACTATGAAACCCTCTGTTCATCATGCTGTAGCCTGTGCAGCACTCAGGGAGCTTGGCCGGTCTCTAAGCTGCTGCTAGACAGGCTGATGGGCACCTGCAGTTGACTTTCTTAGGTCAAAATCAGCAAGGTTTTTAGTTCTTTCTCTAGGAAAAGTCCCTTTCCCTTTTTTTAAGTCAGCCTGAAAGTTCTTGTGTCATTTTTAGCTTCTGTGTCTGCAAAAATTTAATTTCACTTCCATAGCAGAAACTAAAGCAAAACGTACAACATTTGCTTGCTACTTGAAAAGACTGTTTCATAATTCAAACTCAGAAGAGGCAACTTTTATCAGCAAGGCAAAGGTATCGGTGTCATCAAATTGTGAGTGGTTTTTAACATTTTTCATTTCTTTAAAATTAAAAGACTCGTTGAATTCACTTTTTAAAATTGGTTTGCAAGCTGTATAATAGGCCAACACAATTTGAAGGTCATTTTCTTCCTCCTGTTTCACAGATACCCAAAGAGTTTGTGCTTTTTCTGTCACATGGTCTTTCAGTTTAAAAATGCCTCCTTCCGAGACACATCTCGTTCAGAGTAAGATGCAGTAGGAAAGACTGGAACTTGATTTACAACAGGAAAAAATTATTTGAGAGGATTGTTAATTATGAAGGGAAAGTTATTGGGGAGCACTTTCTGCATACAAAGAATAATATTAAAGCGTTATTTGGAGTAAATACTATTATCTATTTATTTCACTACTTATGCTGATTTTCTGTACTAGTTTGTGTCCTTTTACTGTTTACTGCCATGGAAAGGAGCAGGTGCATTTTTTGGTAGACCTTGAAACTTCAAAACCATTATCTTTCTATATAAGGGCTTTTACACACATTCGAGGTTTGAATTTTATCCAAGTCATAGAAAATTTACATCACTTCATGAGTAGATATATCTGGTATTTAAAAGTCATGTGAATGAATTTAGTAGCTGAAAAGAGAAGGTGAATGTTACTGTATCTGCCACACAGAAATGTATCAGTACATTTCTTTTTTTTTCTTTTTCTCTCTTTTAAGGGCCAGAAGGCTTGGATAGAGAAGACCTTTTCTAAAAGAGAATGCATCTATGTAATTGCCAACAACAAAGATGTTACCAGGTAACATCTGACATTTTTGTTTCAACAGAAAAGCTTAATACCAGAGAAACTGAACTTGATTTGCGTTTAGATGTGTGAAACCCAGTTTAGTCACTGCCCCTAAAGGCAGATGACGGGAACAAAAGCACAGGTCATGCTTGCACTCAAATCTGCACAGAGCCATGGGACAGGTCACACAGAGATGAGAAGGCTGAGAGCAGAGAGGCAGTGAGTTGTTAGTTCCTAGCTTTGCAAACTGTAATAAATTCCTACTGAATTCTGAATGCAAGGGTGCAATGAAGTGGCGCCATCCTTCACAGTTGGTATGATACTACCAATAACAATAGCAGATAGGGGGATTTGATTTCTTAGTCCAAATATTAGTATATAACTCCATGGGCTAGCTGCATATTGTGGTCCAGCTTGTGTGGATAACAGAGCAGTTAATGTCGCATACAACCTGTCACTTCTAAGTAAGAAACAGGTGGTCAGTGCTCCTGTTCTACGTTCTTCCTCCCTGCCTGTGCTTTTACCTAGAACAGCTTTCCAGTGCATAATACAAGTGAAGTGGTTTTTTTTATCTTTGTGTGTTAAGAAACACCTAAGGGCTGTTAATTCTGACATATATGCATATGTGAGAGGTGTGTCTATGATTCATGTACAGCAAGGTGTGGGCAGTTGAAAACCTAATTTCTGATTTATCTTTTTTTTATTGAAGATACTGTTATCAAAGTCACTTCAAATTTTAACTTACAGGTGCTGCTGTGGCCAGCTCATTAACCAACATATTCCACCTCCTCCAAGTATAACAGCTAATAAAAATGGAGAAGAAACAAAGCAAGTGGAAGCTCAGCCAGAGAAATGGTCTGTTAGTAAACACACCCAAGCATACCCAACTGATGCCTATGGAAACCTGGAATTCCAGGGAGGAGGACATTCAAATAAGGCCATGGTAAGGGGCATAGGGTGCTCTAAGGTATTTGTTCATCTGGTGTGTTAGCTCAACAGACTCTTGAGTTATCTTAGCAGTAAAAGTAATAGCAATTCAAACTATTGCAAAAATTCTCTTTCTGTTTTTCCTCTCTTCTGAAGAAATCCAAACGTAGATTTGTTTGAAAGTGGTAGAACTCTCTCTTCAGAATGAAAGGCAAACAATAACCATTCTTTGCTCAGACAATTTACAGAGCAGGTTGAATGGTAACATTACACATTGCTCTTTGCAGTACATCCGTGTATCATATGACACTAAACCAGATTCTCTGCTGCATCTCATGGTGAAAGACTGGCAACTGGAACTGCCCAAACTCTTAATATCTGTCCATGGAGGCCTCCAGAACTTTGAAATGCAGCCTAAATTAAAGCAAGTGTTTGGAAAAGGTCTGATAAAGGCTGCCATGACCACAGGAGCTTGGATTTTCACTGGTGGTGTTAGTACAGGTAAGCAATTGCCATCACTTTTAGTTTACTTAAGAATTCAGTGATGTTCATTCACTAATCTTTCCCACAGGCAGAGGACTTAAGTCTACATGAATGAGTCATTACCCACTAGACCAAAAAAGGAGCACTGTAATCATTTGTGTTAATCTCCTACCCAGCCCAGACCATAAGATTTTCCTGGGTCAGTATTGATTTGCATTACTTGGTGTTTCCCCTGAAAACAAATTTCAGCCTTGCTTTCAGTAGCAAGGAATCTACCACTAGTTCTAAAACACTTTTTTTAGTGCTTGGTTATCCTTGTAATTAAGAAGTTTCCAACTCCATATTTGCCAAGCTTTAGCTTCTTGTGGGGTTTTTTTGTACAAAGATCTTTCTATTACTGAAAGTGTATTTCCTGATGTCATGGTTTGTGTCCACTGAACAACATACGTCGAGATGGACAAGGGTACAGATTACACTGTGTCAAGTTAGTAACTGGGTAAGTCTTTCACAGACTTCACTGAATTCAGCACAATGTTGTGAGAAGGTAATAGGATTTACTCACAACCATTACAAAATAAAACCATGGTTTTGTCTGCATTGCATGTTCTACTGTAGAGATACCAGTTTAGTAGTGAAAGCAGCCCAGTATCTCTGTGAGAGGCAAGAAGAAAATTCTGTTGTTTAGTGATCAATCTAAAGTGCCAAAAATGAATTAAATTAATTGTAACTATAGGTGTCATTCGTCATGTGGGAGATGCCCTGAAAGATCATTCTTCCAAATCCAGAGGACGAATATGTGCCATAGGAATTGCACCGTGGGGCATTGTAGAAAACAAGGAAGATCTAATAGGAAAAGATGTAAGTGTTTAAGGAAACAGCTGTGTAACAAAATACACTGTTAATATTTCTGAAGTATTATTTTTTTTCCATCTCTAAAGCATGCCTAGAAGGTGAAATTTAACAATTTCTTGAAAAAAGCTGTTGTTTGAGTATATTTCTCAGATTGTCTTTTATGACCTCAAAGTAAATATGGAGCTAATGAGGTTTCCATTGCTTTCGTTAGTAAAGACCTCTCTGTGGTGACAGTTTTGTGTCGTAACTTCAGTGTGGCACATTGAGACTTCTATAAATCACATAAGGGCCTTTATGTGTGCAAGGCTGGCATTTATTATAGATGGGTACTCTGGAGTGGCATATGAATTACTAGGAACTCCAAATGAGAATGTATTTTCTAATGCACTAAGAGGATTATGTAACAATACAGTGTATGAACAAGGAGAGCACATTAATGAGCTTAGGGGAACATGCAGGGGAGTGCACAGTGTCACTGTCATCCTCCAAAGAAAACAGTGCTGTCAGGAGTTCAGATTTGGAATGTAAAAGCAAGCTCTGTTTCTAGTTCTCTGGTTTTGGTTATAAAGGTTTGCTTGGGTTGCTTCCTCAGAAGACTCTGAGTGTGCCTCTGTTGGGTGGTGTGCAGCATTTTCCCATTTGATTCTTAGTTCTAATCCAGATGCATCTCTCCTCTTGACACACAGGTAACACGAGTTTACCAAACAATGTCAAACCCTCTAAGTAAGCTCTCCGTGCTCAACAGTTCCCACACCCACTTCATCCTGGCGGACAACGGCACATTAGGTAAATATGGAGCTGAAGTAAAGTTACGGCGTCAGTTGGAAAAACACATTTCCCTCCAGAAAATTAACACACGTAAGTACGAGTGGGGCAAATTGTAAACATAACATCTTCAAGGAATGGAGGGAAGGAGGGCTTGAAATACTTAAAAGTATGGAAATTAAAGGCTTCTTCCAGCTCTTTCCAGTGGAAATGTGATCAGGACTGTGTGACTGAACTAGAACATGAGCTGTCTGATAAGTGGTGAAAGAGCCCACATCGAACAGGGCAGAAAAAGCATGGAGTAAGAATTGCATAAAGGGATGAAGAAAAGTTGACAAATAGTAGTGAGGAGAAGCTTCAAAGCAGTGAGAATCTGAGGGAAACGCAAAGAATTTTTGCACTTCTAGGCTAGAATTCATAAGCATCAGTAAATACACAGAATGAGGGGATTTTTTACAGTTCCTGTTTACAGGAATCCTATGCAGCCCAGTGATTTCTGATTCTGAATGTTCACATGAGCATTTTATTTTCTCTTTTGTATATGGATTTGTTTCATTTGAAATATCACACTCAAAATTCTTTGATCTTCCTGACAAACTTTTCAGGCATTTTGATTTTTAGTGACAATCAAGACAATTTCACCTTAATGCTTTCATATTTAGAGTTTTGCCCAGTTTTAAAAATGCTTATGGTTATTATGGCCTCACTAAAATAATTTTCTCAAACATTGTTACTTAGAAAAAAATTCTTTTAAAAGACATATTTTCATTGATGTGCAAAAAAAAAATTTTAAAAGGTGAAATAAAAAAATACAAATTATTTTAAAATATCCTCACAACCCTCATTAAAAATGGTCCCAAAAAATGTTAATATTCTTTGAATTCACACTTCAGTTAAGAGATACTGGAGAATTGACATCAGTTCTACCAGTTGCCTTTCTTACCTCTTACAGGTGCCTCTGTAAACTGTGTAGGCCTGTGAAAATAAGAGAAAACAAACATCCAGAATGGCAATTGCGTTGAACTCCACAAAAGTTTCTAATAGGGTCTAAGTGCTCTTACGCGTAGAGCAGAAAAATCAAGAGTGCCAGGTAAAGCTAAAAGGCACAATTAGAGATCAGCCATGGGTTATCCAAATGTTCTGGGAAGTCTCTAAGTACTTCCCTCTGCCAATGGTGAGCCTAAGAAATAGCTCAGGAAAATGCTGCCCCTTGCCTTTGAGCACAGAGGCACTGCCAGGTACTGCTGCCCACAGACGGAAACAGCTCACCTTAGCCTGCTTTTGTCATCTTTGTCTTCTGCAGAAGTGCTGGCAGAGCTGTGAGGCTGTAAAAGGGAGCATTGGCTTGGAAGATCAGGAATTCAGGGCCCAGAGACAAGTTGTTCTCTGTCATTTCTTGTAATACCACTGGGGCTTGGGGATATTGACTCCAATTTAGGTAGTGTTTGATGTTGTCATGAGAAGGGCAAAGCTGGAAATACACAGAGAAACCTGTTGTGTGAAGGGCTGCAGCACACCTGCTAGTAACAACATACAGGGAGTTGTTTTGTTTCTTTTTAATCACTCCAAGCACAGGCACCTCTGCTGGAAATCTCAGGAGGAATCACTAAAGATTTCATGGACACACAGGCCGGCCCATGCTCTGTGACTCCTCCTTATCAGAGCCGGGGTGTACTGGCAGGAGGAAATCAGGAAGCTTCTACTGTTACTGTGCATGGTGTTCCTGTTCTTCAGAGAGGAATCAAGGTTGAAAATACGAACGTGTTCTCAGCCAAACAAAAAAAGTGCATCTTTATAAAGTGCTGGTCATTTCACAGATTAAGAAGTGAATTCAATTGCTTATGATAGTGGAATTAGTCAGCATTCAGGTAATGTTTTGTCCTTCATTTCCCCAAGTTTCTTGTGACCAAGGCTACTGAGACCATGTGACCTGTGGGCTTCCCTTTGTCATCCTATGCCTGGAGATCACAGTGAGGCAGGGACAGCAAAGGGATGCTCAGCTGTCGTCTCTTCCATCGGCCAACCATTTCAGCCTCATGATAAAAACGCTAATTCAATTTTTTATCTTAGGAATAAGCATAGGTATGTCACCTTATTGAAGACTTCCCATAGGTAACCCATGAAGAGTTAAAGCATCAAAGGCAGTAGCTGGGAGCCATCTGAGTAACAGTGAAGCTGATGAAGCAACAGGACAGCCATGTTAGCTGCTTTATCTGTACCTGGTGTCTGTCAAGAGAAATTACAAGCATCCACCAACACTGAGTGGATGAGTTATCAGTATGGAGCTGATGTAAAAGCAAGGGCAGAGAGACATCTTACTCTTTTCCTTTTGGGGCCATGAAACAGCTTATGGATGTTTTTCCTCACATTGGCCTTGAAATGGCCATCATTTTTCATAAGGGCTCTGGTTTGAAGTGATGCTCTGACACAGAAATCACATCCACTTATTTCAATTTCTTAAGCTATATTTGAATGACGCTTCTTTTTTTCCTTGTTTCTGTCCTTCTGTTTTTTGCAGGACTGGGGCAAGGTGTTCCTGTAGTTGGGCTCATAGTGGAAGGAGGTCCCAATGTGATCTCCATTGTCTTGGAGTGTCTGCAGGAAGAACCCCCTCTCCCAGTTGTGATCTGTGATGGCAGCGGGCGAGCATCTGACATTCTGTCATTTGCACACAAGTATTCAGAAGAAGGAGGGTAAGGTTTCAAGATCATCACCAAAGCTGTGTAGGAATATATGCTTTGCTTTCATACAGCTTCATTTAAAAAAACCATCAAGGACAAAATGCTGCTAACAGAGGCATTCTGCTGTCAGTCAGCTTTTGTTGCCTGTTTGATATCAGCCCTGGAGTTAATGAATAGAAGTTGTTGCCACTTTGAATGCATGGGATGGTCCTTCGAAATGAGCTTCCTTCTCAGTCAGCACACTGTTGTACAAGCTCCATCAGGGTTTGCTGCACTATACTTGGTGTGGGGTTGGGCATGGTAGAAGCAAGGACAAGTTCCCAGGAGTAACTCTTTTCCTCAGGCCAAGGCTGAGGTTAATTAGTGCATGGATTTGCAAAATCTGTGCTGCCTGATTCTGCTGTGTTGTGTGAATGAACTTCATTGTCCCAGAGTGCCAGACCAGCTGAGGAAATGTTGGGCTTCCTTCACTGTTTTGCTTTTGCCTTACAGGCAACCACCTAGTATGTTGTCCTAATTAGGGTATGGCATACCTGTCTTGTGCTGAAGGTAGAGCCTGTTTACTTGACTGAAGTTGAAGCTTAGCTTGGATTAAATACTAAGCAGACAAGTAGTGTTGCAAGCAGTGTGGATGTTACTTGCTGAATTAGGAGAGCAGCTCTTATGCTGGATTTTGTTGGTGTTTAGACATAGCACATATTCAATTGCACCAACAGTATTTATGATTCAGCAACTTTCTTTTCCTTTCTGTCTAACAAGGTTCCTTAGTTTAGATCAAACTTTGCTCTTTTTTTTTTTGTCTTTCTTATTCATTCTTCCTATCAGCTCATAGGCAATTGAAAGAGCTTATCAGGATTAGTCTGTCTGAGATGTGCTCACTGCGTGACTTTCCCTCCCAGTGCATATGATGCAGTGTCCAAAATTCTTCTCCAATAATTATGTTAAGATAAATGTGTTCATCTAGTAAGGCAGGTCTATAATGAGAATTTTTGTCAGTCCAATCATTTTCTCACAGTGAACTTTGAATTCTACTGCATCTCTCACAGACCTGCTAGTAATGTTTGCCATAATCTGAAAATGCATGTGTTTTATTAGGAAATGGAAGGGCTGTTTCATATTGCTTTGGGAGATCAAGCATTTCTGACCTTTCTAGGATGTTTTCAATCTAATTTCTTTAATTATCTTTTGGATTGTTCATTTGTTTCTCAGTTGGGTGTTATGAGGTTTCAGATGCACTAGCAAGTTTAGTCCTCTGTTTGAGACAATAACCAAGGTGATATATCAGAAATGTGAAGTATTTTTGGGTTTTTAGCTATATGCAAAGGGACTTGGAACATTTAGAAGCAAAGGTAGGGGTCCTGTAAGGCCTAGTGATAAAATCCTGAAGACTGAACTTGTTAACAGAACTGTATCTATGATATATAAGAGGAATACCTGTATATTATTGTTTCTTAAACAGCAGGCCTTCTGAATATTTATTCATTCTGGCAATGTCTTCTTTTATGTCTCATTTTTCATTCAGGATAATAAATGAATCTCTTAGGGACCAGCTTCTAGTTACCATCCAGAAAACCTTTAACTACAACAGGAATCAAGCTCATCAGCTGTTCGTCATTCTTATGGAGTGCATGAAAAAAAAAGAACTTGTAAGTTTCCTAAAAGTAGTTCACAAAAGTAGTTTCTATAACCAAACTTCACAGAGTACTTTCAAGTGCAGTTTTCACAGGGTTATGGTTTAAACTTTTTTTTTCCATGTAGGTCCATTAAATGTACACATTCATTCATAAGCATAGGCCAAGAAGGGATTCCATCTTCTGGAGAGCCTCAAAACCAAATTTCAGATTCTTCTCCTGTGTAAAATGATAGGAATCTTTTTCCACAGACTTCAGCAAGGCAGATGAAGACACTGAGATAAATGCACTAAACCCAAGATCAGCTGCAGAAAGTAAAGATAATTGAAGAAAAGGTTCGTAGGAGCAAGCAGCTTACAGAGTGCGTCAACACAGTTTTGGTTTTCTGACATAGTTACTCTTTAACAGCCTTTCCTTCCAGGAAAAGGGACTTTTCAGGCCTTTCAAAAGCAACTGAAACATTGTGTTCCTGAAGATCCCACCCTTTCTTGCTCCTGGTTTGCTGCAGGTCTGCTCTGTGTGCTGTACCACTCGCTTAGGTTCCTGCCTGTCTCCCATATCCCAGCTGCAGAGAAAAGTGTGCTCAGGAAAAAAAAGTCTTTGATATTCACATCTGTCATCTGGAAGCAGTGTATTGAAATTGTGTTCACTGTGCCTTTGCAGGCAAAATGAATCCTTGAGTGTTTGACTAATTGTTTCAGTGAATTTTTACAAATATGAAGCCAACGTGAGTTCCATACATACAACTTCATTAGAAGTAAGGTTGGTAATAAACATGACTCTGATAAGCTGACTGAAAGAGAGTCAGCCTTCCTAGAAAAATTGGTTGAGAGAAGAGAGCTCACAGCTGCCTTAGTCAGACTGTCTTGAATTTAAAATGTGCATCAGAGCAGGCCTGGTTTACTCAGCAAAATTCAGACACTGGCTGTGCAGCCTAAGCAGATTTATGGTTATGGTTTTCTGTTGATAGTTTTGTCTGTTCTTGTTAATTAGTAATGTTTTTTCTATAGTTTTTCTAATGTCATGTAGCTTTGCATTTATGCAAAATATATTCTAACTGTTGAGAAAATTGCTATTCTCAGTAATTAATGTGAATGGTTACTTCTGGAAAATGAAACATTTGGGGTTTTTTGGTCTGCATTCAGTATTAACTTTGTTAACATTTGGTTACTATGCTTCTAAATTATTAATCTTCTAATATGTAGTTAAATGGCTAAGATTTACATTAATCACTATTTTAAAAATCATTGAATTGTAATGGACTGAATGAAGCAAATGGGACTATAAATAATTGCTTTTCTTTATTTGGTTCTGGTTTTTTGATTGTCATATGTAACACATCCTGCAACTAAAAAATGTTTGAGTGTTATCATCAATAAAAGGAGGCTATGATAATTATCTTGGGTAACTAGCAGTTCCATTTCCATTACTACTGGAAAGTAATAGAACCATCAGAAAACAATCAGTTTTGCATGGCAGTTTTTAAAATTCCACTTTTTTTTTGCATCACCACTTTTTAAAATTCACAGGTTTGGTGAAGATTTTCATCAAGTTTGTCATGTTTACTAATGCAGGGATATTTTAGGATAACATAATTGAAAGAATTTCATTAAACACTTCAGCAAAAATTAAATTTCAAAGAAAAATTTAGTGGAACTGTACTTTTTGAAAAATCTTAAGTTGTAGGAAATAATAAGGGTGCACCATTCTGCTCTATTTTCTATCCACATGTTTAGTCTCTCTCCTTCCTGTGTTGTAATTTTGTGTGTTTGGTTTTGTGCTGCCCTTTAGATCACCGTGTTCCGCATGGGCTCTGAAGGGCAGCACGACATTGAGATGTCCATCCTAACTGCTCTCCTCAAAGGTGGGTTTTCCAAGCATTTAGGATGCACAAAAGGATCCCAAGAAGACATTCCTATACTCTGAGGTTCACTCTTCATGTTTAAGTTTTGGATTTCTTTACTTGGATTCTGACAAGTACCTGAACGTGTTTGGTTCAAATTCAGATTAGTTTGAAGCATAAAATCTAGATTGAAAGTTTTGTGTGGCTTTCCTCCCCTGAAAGCCTGGGATGAGAGTGCTGCAAGAACTGTACTGCTGATATTTTAGCTCATTCTATTGCAGTTCTAGCATACATTAATAAAGTTAGGGAAAAAAAAGTGGGAAGATAAAAGGCTACCTGGATTTTTCCAGATCTCAGATTGTTCCGTTTGAACCTTAGAGCAATAGGATAGGCTCCATATTTATTTGAGGTTTGTTATGTTTGCTGAAACAACTGTTTTCTGTCTGAAGTTATATAGTAGTTGATACTTGCTCAGTATGGGATCACTGGAGTCCCCAAAGCTAAGGAATAAAGAGAAGAATTTTTACACTCTTATCCACAGTATCAGCCAGAAGAGCTGAGAGGGGTCTTTTAGGAGAGTTAAATGTCTGTCTTTAGCATCAGAATAAAAGTCTATGTGGAAGCTTTAAAAAAAAAGGGGGAGATAATCTCATGAATCCCTTGGAAATTAGGATTATGGGTTAAATGGAAGATGCTGTAAATTGATTTGATGAATCCACTGCCTTGTGGCAGAATTATTGATGGTAGTATGATGTAGAGCCAGGCTTGCTGTTTTCTAGTTACTGCAGAAGGTTATCCAGTCTTGTTTCATCATGTGTGAAATATGAAACATCTGTGTGTTTCTCTTTAGGTACCAATGCATCTGCTCCAGACCAACTCAGCCTGGCTTTGGCCTGGAATCGTGTAGACATTGCACGGAGCCAGATCTTTGTCTTTGGACACCACTGGCCAGTAAGACAAAGTTTTCTGTGCCCTTTTTGTTTGTCAGTACTTCAAATTAAGTCATGTAATATTTACACCTTGGATTTTGATGCTGCACTGGCAGCAATGGTGAAACACTGCAATTCATCTGCGTAACTAAAATCCTCTATTTAAGCCACTTTCATGTCTTACTGTATTGTTGTTTTTTGCTTTACAGTGTGAGCTATCTGATGCTGAATTACTGTAAAGTGTCATGAGGAGAGCAGCCTGAAAGGGGCTGTAAGAATGAGGGAAAGAATTGCAGTGGGTTTTTTGCTTAGTCATCATTCTTGAAACCATGCAATAAAATGACAAAGGAATACTATTCATGTGCATGCTGTGCATAATGGATAGATTTATTTCATTTGGAAGCCTGTATAATCAATTTTTTTAAAATGTTGCTGCATATGCAGTTTTATTCCTTCGCTTCTAGTAATGTGATGATATTTCAATATCCAAGGTTCATGAAAATGCTCTTACAGAGAGGATTTAATAATCCTAAAGATTATGAAGTGTAACTACTACCAAATGTTTAATTGGATGGAGTGTCCCAATCTCCATATTACTGTGGTTAGATTCAGAGGTTCCACCAAGAGCTGAAGCATGTTACTGCTTTGGCCTGTTTCATACTTCTACTGTGCAGCAGTTTGTGGAAGCAGTACCAGCCAATTGGGATTCACTGTCATTCCAGGTTCCTAGAGATTGCTTTCAGACTAGCCTGTGCTGCCACTTGGCAGTTGCAGTTTTGTCCAGGCTTTTGAATGGATTTGTGGTAGCTGGGCAGAGGAGAGTTTTTTAAGACTATTAAAACCCCAGGAAAGAAGCCTTGTTAAAGGCTTGGTCCCATAGCTGTCGGTGCAGAGCACGGGTAGTTGTAATTCAGTTTTCTTGTCTGTGGAGTTTATGTAACCTAAGCATCATCTGGAGCAAGTTAAGCTTCCAAATCATCGACAAGTAGTGTGGTGAATGTGTGCCTCTGCCCTGGGAAGATAGGTTGGAAAGGGGAAGGACTTTGGTGAAGACTAAAAGTGTCTCCAGAGGTATAAACAGAAATACTGTCTGCAGAACAGAAATGAACGAGTGAGTGGCTCTCCATCCTCTCCTCTCTGCTCTGTAGTATGGATGCTATTTGGCATCATGCAGCATTCTTGTTAAATTCTTTCTGTCCACCTCTTGTTGCTATTTATTTTGACAACTACTGCTTTCAGAGAAAGCAAAGGAACTGAAGTGTCCCAATCCTCTCACACTGATTTTATTTTTTGAGAGAAATCCTCCCCAGTCAATCTCCTTCAATGCTTTGACTTTCAGTGTTACTAAGTTAGACATAACAGCTTTTATAAAAGGGTCAAGTTGTGACTATGCAAAAAGGCCATTCAACTTAGATAAATTATCATTTTTAGTTGACTCAATGTGAGAAGTGGTGACTGGCCGGTGAGCTTGGTAGGAGTGTACGCAATTAAATAGTTACTGTACGATCAATTAGATTTCTAATACTTTAATGCATTATAAATACAGCCTTTAGGAAGCCTTACAGCTCCTGATGGTACAGCTCCTGAGAAGGAGAAGAAATCTCCAGTACCTCAGACTAAAGCAGGCAGAGGAAAAGGAAAAGGGAAGAAAAAGGGAGGAAAAGCAAAAGAAGAACCAGAAGAAGAAATAGACCCAAGAAAACTTGAACTCCTGAACTGGGTGAGATGAAAGTATTTGTATTAAAACTGTTGAAGATTTTTTTTCATTCCGAGATACAAAGAGAGAAGGAAAATACACACTTTCGTTCTGTAGAACACTCATTTGCACATTTCCACAAGATCAGCAGTAGATTCTGCCGAAATACTGTTCAGTATTTGAGCCAAGAATCCCTCTCTCATCCCACATGCACCACATGCAGCCATACCTCAACAGTACAAGTTAGTACTGAGGTGCAGCATCTTCTTCCCTGCAGTTGTCACAAGGAAATAAGAACACCAGTGAACATCATCCTTCTGTGCATGTGTTAGTTTAACTTGTTCCTATCACTTGTTCCTATTTACTTTTGAGCAAGTAAATCCCTTTTTTAACATAATGTGTCAAGCATGGTATGCCTGGTTTAGTTAAAAATACTGAACAAAATGGTTGAAAGCCACATGTTGAAAGACTGAAAGCTGCAGTTATATTGCTGAAGGTTTGGAAAACTCTGCTATCTCTATTCACTTGCATATGGGTAAAATGTTACTTTCTAAATTCCTTTTTACCTGCAGACTAATCAATATATTTGGGAACTCAGTCCATATTCTAAGTAGTGAAAATGGATGTGGTTGTTACCCAACCAACTCGTTTGTACTCATGTGGTCTAACATTCTTCATTCTGCTATTCAGGTGAATTCCCTGGAGCAGGCTATGCTGGATGCACTGGTCCTCGATCGAGTGGACTTTGTGAAACTGCTTATTGAGAACGGAGTGAACATGCAGCACTTCCTGACTATTCCTCGCCTGGAGGAACTTTATAATACTGTGAGTGAGCAGGAATACTAAAATGCCCTGTGGTATCTTTGCCACTGTATTGTATGTGCCTTGAATCACCACAGAAAGGTTTATAAAAAGGGTATTACACAGCCCTTGCTAGAAAGGTATTCCTCACTGTAACGCAGTTCCTTCTTTTCACCCCTCTGTGGTGTGATGGCACATGGTTGTTGTCTAAAGTTCTGCTTAAGGTGCCAGATCACTAATTACGTTCATGTTTGCAAAAATCTGAAGAATTGAAGCTCTAATGGATCATGAATTATTTTTGTTTCAGAGGCTGGGTCCGCCAAATACGCTGCATTTGCTAGTCAGAGATGTGAAAAAGGTAAGCAGTGTTATATTTCTGTGATTGCATTAGCCATGTAAATCAACAGTAAAAGCAAGCATAGCATGGGGGGAGCAGGCATTTGAAAGTAGATGGCAGCTGTTAAGAAAAGCAAAGTTAAATGTCTTCCTGTGGCAAACAGTGACATCAGTCTAAATCAAGTATGGCAGTGCTAGTAATTTAAAAAACTAAGGTGTTAACTAAATTAAGCTCCTATAGTGTAATATGGCATTTGAGATTTAGGTTGATGCTTCTTCTCTACAAGAAGCTCCCAATGCAGCATTACAGAGAAGTGAAAGGGAAGGCCTGCTAGGTTAACTGGAAGCTTCACCCATGAATGCAAAATTTGTTCCCTTTTGTTTGTTTCCTTGTGTGTTTTCTAGTTACTTTTCTCCCACCAGTCTGACTTCTACCTGAGAGAAAATCTCTTCTGTCCTAAGTTTGTTACTCATTTGTTTCCATTACATGAAAATTTGTTCTTTATATGTGAATAGGGAGGGTCATTGTGAGATTTGTCGTATTCTCTTCCTTTGAGGTTTTGAAGGTTTTATTCAGTAAAATTCAGCCACATGAAGTTGCCTGTATTTGTCTCTGCAAGGAAAGCTCCCAATTATTCCTGGGAGGTTCAGATGTGAGAATTATGCAGTACTGTGTTAATGTATAATTCATATTCATCTGCTTCATTGTTTAACACTTTTCTCATTCCGTGTTGTCACTTCGAGTGTTACTAATGTTCCTCTGCATTCTGCTGTCTGTCTCTCCTCTTTTTCATTGTATTTTCATGCTCCCTCCCTCAGCGGCAATCCCGGGGACTCAGTTGGGTTAACTTGGAGGTGATGTGCTTCCTTAGGATGTAATTGTTTCATCATAGCAGCTGCTCAGTGGTGCTGTAGAATCAGTCATTGCTGTAGGATGTAGCTTGTACAATGAAGGACTGGTTTTTTTCCAGTGGCATCAATACAATTATCCAGCTTTAGCTGTAACTGCCAAAATTAGAATCTGCCTTTTGCTTTGATTCTGGACTGCACATTAATCATGGTCTGCATTGTAGTCTCAACTGTAGATAATATGATGAAACGTTAGTTTCCATTAAAAAGTATGTGAAGTATAAATGTCAGGATATTCACCATGAAATTGTCATGCTTTTATACAGGATTAATGATAATTGGTACAAAGTTTCTTAATTTCGTGAATATAAGCCTTGTAAACAAAGTAAACTTACATGGACAGTGATATATGAGTGAATCAAATGAAAATTTGTTCACAATTATGAGTTCTGCTAACAATAAAACCAAAAAGCTGTGACCCCAAAAATTTTCATTATGTGAATCAGTTACCAATGATTTCGTACAAATGTTCAAAGACTGAACCCAGTGGCTGTAAATAATACCCATATGCGAGTTTAATTATGACGTATGTCTAGCCGAGCAATTTAACCTATGTCTATGTTTTCTTATCCTAAATCCTTATTAAGTTGTGGGGGGGGTTAAAAAAATCTTCCACCAGATTATCATATCAGCCTAATAGATATTGGTCTTGTCCTGGAATATCTCATGGGTGGAGCCTATCGCTGCAACTATACTCGGAAAAGTTTTCGGACTCTTTATAATAATTTATTTGGACCAAAGAGGGTAAGAATGAGTTCATTCTGGATATGGCCATTGTGCTTATGGTAAAAAATAAGTAATACTCTCTTCCTTTGTTTTTGTGAAACACTGCATATGAAATTCTAAAGAAATGCTGCAAGGTAGAAGTTGAAACTCCAAGAGTGAAGTTATATAAGAAAGTTGTAAGACATCTGTGTTAAAGGATGTGAGGAGACGGGAGGTGGTGAATACACTGATCTGGAGGTGAATTTCCTCCTATTCCAGTAGTTTATAATCCAAGTCTTTCTGACTGTGGTGTGTTTAGAAGCACTATTTTTTTTTTGAGCTTTTGTGACCGTGTGGTGATTCTAATTCTCAAAGCACTGTTTATCAAATGATTAATTTAACTCTTCAGTCTGAATAAAAATCTTTCCTTTGAGTGCAGGATAGATATTTCCTAAAAAAAAATTCCTGCAAATACAGTTAAAATGAAGAGTAACTAATTGCAGGATTACTGGTACAATTATTTATAACAGTAAGTTTCATAATAAATGCTGTACATTTGTAAATGGAAATGGGTTTGCTTGGTATTGTTTGGTGTTTCAAATTTTCCTCCCATCTAACTGATTTTCTTTTCTATTTTTTCATATTCAGCCAAAAGCTCTTAAACTACTGGGGATGGAGGTAAGTTTTATTTATTAAAAATACTGGTTTTATCAAAACATTTCTTCATTTTGAAGATTCCTTATTCCAAGGTGAAGACTCCCTTTAGTATCTTGCTGTTCTTAAGGGTGCTGTGTGCCTGTTCCTGGTCTTAGCTTTTCATTATTGCTGTGATTTACAGAAAATTTCAACTAGACAGAATATTCCGTTTTGCAAACATTGTATGAAATACTTCTGACCGTTTTCTTAGGATAGCATCTTTAGAACTGCCTAAAGCTCTGCTTAATAGTTTTCAGGCAATTTTTAGCACTGTTACGTAATAACACGCTTCATGTTGGAACGTATCGTAGGTTTAATTGTTCATGTGTATACATTAATGCCATTGAAAAGAGAATGTAAGCCAGCAGTGCTAGTTGTGGCGAAATCTTTAACCATGAAATAACAATTTCTGTGCTTAACGATGTTTTAGCATAGAGTAAACATTGAACTGAAGTGAAAACTAAGGTGGTCAGATGCTGTCCTCCACTATAAAACATCCTTGCTACTGTGATGGCACCATGCTTTGTAAACAGTGCGGCTGATCCAGAATTTTGGGTCCAGCCCCTACATCAATTGCTTGTGTCTGCAGAAATTCGTAATTGAGCAGAAACAAATCTGGGATGATGCCTAAAAACTCACTCTACTTTGGAGGTAGTTGCTTTTGTTTCTGAAAAAATAAAATCACTATAGACCAGGAAAGCACTGACACCAAGAGGCAGGTGCATTTCTCTAGGAAGTGGGATTTTATTAATGTTGTGATAGTGCTCAAACACAGTAGGTGTTCATGCTGCTTGTTATAATTGATGTGAACCATACCCACACATAAATGCCCTTATTTCCCCAGGCAGATAAACAGCTTTTTTCTCAACAGATAAAATCTGTAGAGAACCTCAGAAAGGGGTTGTGTTTAATATCTCTGATTAGCTTCCTTTTTTCTGCTGGCTCAAAGCCAAAAGCTCAGCCCCTCAGAGGTGCAACCCTTTTAGATCAGCATTGATCACAGTGCTTCTCCAAAAGCACATTTTGATTTTCCTATTTCTTTCAGTGAGAAATGTTTTATGTGGCACAGACTGAAGTGTTCTTTCCACTTGACAGCAGGTAGAGCCCTTCTTCCAAGAGAAAGAAAAAGTTAAAAGAACATTTACATGTCTTTGCTGAAGTGGTCAGTAAATTGCTGTGACTCCATGTGGTTGGGTTGGGTTTTTTTCATTTCCAGTGTTAGCAGCTCTAAAACAGAAGTTTAGACTCCTCAGCACTTTCTGTCTTACACAGGGGTTTGTTTTTATTTGATTTTCCTAGTGTGTAGAGGACCTAATTTTTGGTCCTCCATCTGAGATTTTATGTCCTCTGCTTCAGAGATGGTCAATACTTAGTGCAATTAATGACCCCTGAATTTTTCATAGAAGACAGAGGTCACCACTTGCAGTTCTTAAAACTGCTGAAGAAGTAGATGTTCAATTGCTGAGCTGAAGAGTCATCTTTGGAAACTTGGGGTGGGTGGCTGAACTCTGAATTTGGATTTAAGTTCACATTTTGTTGAAAAATGCATTATGCATAGTGCATTATGCTGAGCTTGCTTGAACAAGAACTGATTTTGTCAAATAGCAATTTCTTTTACCTGTAATCGGCTTCTGAGACTCGAATCAAGATCTACAAAGATGATGAGTTCTCTCTACACTTATATATGCAATGTTCTTCCTACATTTTTTAAACCCTAATTTTCCCAATCGTGGCTTTTCTCCCTTCAGGATCCTGCTTCATTGTTACTACTTCCCTTCAGTTACTTCCATCTTGGTTCCTGTAGTAATGGTCTATCCTCCCTATCCCTTTAAGAAATGGGATACTTAGTACCTTCCGTGTGCACTGCATACATAAGAGGAGATTGCTTATTCCAAGGTGAAGACTTCTCTTTAGTATCTTGCTGTTCTTAAGGGTGCTGTGTGCCTGTCCTTGCCTTTTGCATGTTGCCATGACCTGCATGTCAGTCTGAAAAGTACCTGTAAGATGTGCAGCACTGCTTTGCAGGAATAGACAGAGACAGATGGAATCAGAAATTACAGTGGAGCCTATCCATAGGGAATTCAGCTTTGTTAAAGCCCCACTGACACTGCAGAGGAATTAATTAAGTATTAATTTGTTGCAGACCAGCCTGTGCAATTCCACATGCAGTAGAGATCTGTTTACAATGCAGTGTGAAGGGATGCCTTCGGTACCAAGGGGTTCTACTGCACTTTTCCAGGATGGGTTACTTGTAATTATGTGTACAAGAAACAGCACCCTGAATAAAATATGAGTCTGTGTGTGCTTGCCCAGTGCATGCTCTGTCCTATTGCATTCATTGTAGCAAACACCAAAACCAAATTAGAACTTGGAATATTAATGTGTCCTCTCAGTACTTGTTCCGTGCATGGTGCTGTTGTCAGGTGAGCTATTAGAAACTGATGGGAATAATTTTTCTTCTTTTCTTCCCAGGACGATGAGCCTCCCACCAAAGGGAAGAAGAAAAAGAAAAAAAAGGAGGAAGAGATTGATATTGATGTGGATGACCCAGAAGTCAGCCGCTTTCAGTACCCCTTTCATGAGCTGATGGTGTGGGCTGTGCTTATGAAACGGCAGAAGATGGCCCTCTTCCTTTGGCAGCGAGGGGAGGAATCCATGGCCAAGGCACTTGTGGCTTGTAAACTCTACAAGTCTATGGCCCATGAGTCTTCTGAGAGTGAGCTGGTGGATGACATCTCTCAGGATCTGGACAACAACTCAAAGTTAGTAGACACAGAGCAGATTTTATGTCTATTTGATACAAGCTTGCTGAGATGCGTTACTTCTAGTTAAGTGCAGTTCATTTCTAGAATGTAGTTTCACAGAGTGCCATTTGGAGCCAGTTTACCAACTATAGACAAGGCAAAATATGGTCTTGGGATCTCAAGGAAGGCAATGCTAGCAAGGAGAAGACTTGCATTTTTTCAGACAGAATGCATTCTTTCTTCAGCTTCTCTCTGTAAAACTAGCTAGTTTTATTTCACAAAGTTATTTTCAGAATTTAGTAATTTAACTCACATAAATTAAGGAATATCTGATGATAGATCTAAACTGCCTTTAAGATGTTACTGGTCTAAGTGAATTCCCTCTGTTCACTAACAGTTTGTTTGGAACTTTTGTAGACTGTCCCAGATCAAGCTTGAGATCAGTTCTTCTTGCCACTATACATGTGTGTGGATAAACATGATGCCCAGTGAACAGAGCTAAAACCCCAAAACAAACAGATTTCTAAGTCAAACTTCACTGATCTTATCTTGTATCTTCCAGAGATTTTGGCCAGCTGGCTGTTGAACTCTTGGATCAGTCCTATAAACATGATGAGCAGATTGCCATGAAACTGCTGACCTATGAACTGAAAAACTGGAGTAATTCTACCTGCCTGAAGTTGGCTGTGGCAGCTAAACACAGGGACTTCATTGCTCACACCTGCAGCCAGATGCTCCTAACAGACATGTGGATGGGGCGACTGCGCATGCGGAAAAACCCCGGCCTGAAGGTATTTCTGTTCTGCATCATTTCCAAAGAGAGTTTGTTGCATGGAGCACTTTGTTATACACAGTGTTTGCATAGAAAAAATGGCTTACTTAGAGATGTTTTAAGAACATACCTGTTTTAAAGCTAATTTCTTTTGTTTCCAAACTCAGGATATCTGAGAAACATTACACCATGACAAAGGAAAATATAACTCCATGAAAGACTTAACATGACTGGAAACTGAGAGAGAAGTTGCAGCTTTCAATAAAGCATGAGATTTGTTAAATGAGAACATACTCCTTCTATTAAAAGTTAGTGGGATACAAGCAAAAATATCATTAGGGGTCCATGCAATGGGAATAGAGATAAAATGAACCAGATGTGGACACATGCTTCTTATATTGCTTAATATCGTACCAGAAGACACTGTTGAGATTCAGTGTTGAAAAGAGTGAAATCTGTGCAATTGCATTGTGTGAAACCATGTGATTTTTATTTCCTGCTTCTGTGATTTGATGATGCAGTCTCCCTTACTGATTTTAATATTTCCTAATTGTTTGATTTACAAAAAGACAAGTAATGTGAGGGGGCTCTCACAGAAGAGAAACACGAGTGAGTCAATGCTAACAAAGCAGAGCAGTGTTTGCTTGTGTGTGTTTTTATGTGAATATAATCCTTTCTTTGTTGACTTAAGCAGTTGCTGTCACCCATATGGAGGCCCATCCTGCTCACCTCCTTATTTCCTTAAATCCCCCGTACTGACAGTGCTGTATCTGTCTTCCCAGGTCAGATTCCCAAGTTTGCTGACATACACATTGTACTGTCTCTGCCATTCTCAGTTTATTTCCACTTTTCCATATCTCCCTCTTAAACCTGTTTAAAATCTTCAGGCAATTGTCTTGCCTTTCACATTGCATCATGGTACTTTCTAAATCTGTTTATTTAATTTTCCTTTCTTTTCTCCAATGAATTAATCAACCTTCTGATGTTTGTTCTAGTTTCATTACCTGCCTTCTTTTAGCTGCTCCTTTTCTATGCTTTGGCTTGTGTTTCTGTATCTAACCAATCTCATATAGTAAGAGAATTCTCCCAGTGCAATCTGCAAAGATTCTTTTACCTTTCATAGGTTTTTTAACTATTAAAACTAAGTATAGTAGGTGACTGAAGTAACTATAAACTCCAGTAACAAACCTGAAGGCCTCTTCTAACTGCCACTGTGTCCATTCCATGACATTTCTCTGCACACTAGTTTTGGAGCACAATTTCTTAATTGCAGAGTATTTGTGGAGATGGGAGGCTTTCCAGGGTGACATATTTATGCAATACCTTATTGCCATTGCCTCTTAAGTACTTACTCATTTTTTTTAGGCTTGAGGATGGCAGAATATCTTGAATACTATACAAAGGAAAATTTTGTTTTGGGACCTACCTTGTTATGAAATCCATAATGAAAACAAATACTGAGTTGAATTCTTTCTTGTTTACAGGTTATAATGGGAATTCTCTTCCCTCCCACCATCCTTTTCCTAGAGTATCGGAGTTATGATGACTATTCCTACCAGACGTCAAAAGAAAATGAGGAAGGCAAGGAAAAGGAGGAGGAAAATGCGGTCAGTAATGGACATTATTAGAAAGTTCTAATATCTCAAGAGTGCTCATTTTTCTGACTTTTCTGATTATGCTGTAGCTCGCTCAGGTTAAAATCTCAACTGCCTCTGTGGGATAAAATGAGTGAAGAAGTTTGGAGTGCATAGACTGGATTCTCAGAGCACATGAAGTGTCTGTGTAGTTCCATGAATTTATGGAATTCTATTTATATACTCTTTTAAAGAGGTCTGTTGCTCAGGGGAATCCCTGCGTAGTTAACACTTGGCTGAGGCTGTGGTTGAGGAAAAGTTACTATTTTTACTGCTGTATATTGATGAAATCTGACAACTTTGGTCTTCCAGGATGCAAATGCAGATACAGGCTCCCGAAAAGGGGATGAAGAGAATGGAAAGAAAAAACAACAGAGCCTTCCAATTGGAACAAAGATCTATGAGTTCTATAACGCACCTATCGTAAAATTTTGGTTCTACACAGTAAGTCATGATAGTTAAACTGATAGTTTTTCTCACACCTGTGAAACTGAAAGGATTCCAGTGAAAAAGTAATAACCATATAATAAATAAATAAATATTTTACTGACTTTCGTGGAACCTGATGAGTAAAGCACGCCCTTTATTTAGAGAAAAATGCGGACAGTGAAACAGAATGAACAACTGAAGCTTATGTTGTCAGCCTCTAAAGCTCCTATGTGCTGTGAAGGAGGCTCTGTGTGGGATACACCAAACTAAGTGCAAGCTCCACAATCCAGTCACTCAATCCAAACTAGGCTGGATTCTTCTGCTTTTTAAAGGTCCTGGGTCCTGTTCTGCATTGAAATGTCCTTTAGAACCCAAGAAGTAACCCTGTAGTATCAGTGCTTACCATTTGCCCTGTTGCTCAGATGGGTGCAGCCTAGATGGAAGCACAGATCCCAGTCTGCTAAGACTTAATAGGTACTTTTATTAAAACAATTAAACCAATCTAGAGTCAAATACTTATTTTTGACATGCATATAGTTTTCGATTTATTGCATCAAGAATTATTTGGTGTTAAACTGTTACAATAAAACAGAATATATATTCGTGCTACTGCTCATAAATTTTGTGTTTCCCCTGTAAAAGAGATACCGGTTTCTTACCTGTTCAAAAGTAGGATGCCTGATACCTGATAGGTCATAATAATATGTAGGTTTTTAGTTTTAGCACATATTAATCACAAAACAATATATTGATCCCTTTCTGCTGCCTGAGTTAATAATTTAAAAGTGAAATTCCTATTTAATTTCAAAGAAAAATATTCAACATGGTTTTACAGTGCAAAGAAATTACATTTTAGTAGACTAAGAAAGCCCCAGGCACAAAGGGCCTGGTTTAGAATGCTTTGGAATTGCTGGTTTTGCTTCTTTCAACAAATGAGATAATTCAGCTGTGTAGATCATATGTTCCACGGCGTCTATGATTCCTTTAGCTCCTGGAGGCCCATGGCTGTGCCAATGTGGAGGGCATTGCAGCAGGCCTGCTTCCTGCAGAGAAGGAAATATTTTTACTTGTGCAAGTAAGGGTCTTCAGCAGCTGAATATTTCACACTTAGCCTCAACACACAGGTTCCTATGAATGTGCTTATTTGCAAAATTATTAGGGAACGGAGCTAAGGGGACTTTGCTTTCATGCATTATCAGGCCCCTCAGCTAAGAGCATTTGACTGCCTTCTGTCTGGTGTTTCTTCTCTGAAACAGATGCAGCCTTCCCTGCTCTTACTGAGTTAGGCTTCAGCAAGAAACTTGTTCTTGAGACTGGGAGCTACTTAAAGTAACCAAAACACTTGAAAACCTACTGTCCATCTAGATGGGTTTAAGTAACAAGAGTAGGAAGAGGGACTGATAAAAGAAGTTTGTATGCCTCTGGCTTCAGCTGAAGAGTGTATTCCACCTAGATGGGCTCAACCACATCATTACAGAGTGAGAAAGCAAGTGGGATGTATGGCTCTTTATTTTCCCTACCCCTCCAGGCAAGTGCTGCTCAAAGCTTTACTCCCTGTTCTGCCTTATACCTGCCTTGAGTGGTGGATAAACATTTCACACTGAATATTCCATTCTTTAGAAAACTCCACTTTCTCCCTGAAATATCTTCTGGTTTGTTACTGTTTTGCTTCCAGGTTTTTTTTCCCTGCAAAGTCATTGAATCCTTTTTGATTTCTTAAGTCTGGATATCAAAGGTCTCAGAATTTTTTAGTTTGGCTGGTCACCAAAGGCTGCTGTACGGCTTGGAGACACCAGCACCACCAGTTTGGCATTTACACCAGTCGTTATAGAAAACTGAGTGTTAGCTCTATTGGCTTACACCAATAATCCAGGACTTTGTAATGGAGATTAGTGGAGACTGGTGTTTTTTGTGTGTGTGTGTGTAAGTCATCTCGAGTAATTGAACGCTGCCTAATTTGGAAGGATCCTAGGATCCGTCACCTAGAGTCCATAAAGGGTTTTTTTCTTTTTTGGCAGATATCATACCTTGGTTACTTGATGTTATTTAATTACATCATCTTAGTGCGGATGGAACGGTGGCCATCAGTCCAGGAATGGATTGTCATCTCCTACATTGTGACATTGGCTTTGGAGAAAGTCAGAGAGGTAAAGCCTGACCATACCAACATCTCATAATCCTTAGAAAGAAGCTCGCTCATTTGAAGAGATCATAGAGATTATAATGGCATGGATTTGTGCACAGGATTGAGGAGCCATACAGGAGAGAGAAGTGTCATATTCTAAAATACACTAATAACTAAAAATATTTTTGCTAGAAACAAATTTTGCTGACAGTGGAGGGGGCCTCAGATACCTATTGAATATGACAAGATTGGTCTTTTTTCATGACCATTACTACAAAAATGTAACTTGGAGTTTTTTCTAATTATTTCTTTGTTGTATGTTTGTTTGTTTGTTTGTTTGTTTCAGATTCTGATGTCAGAGCCTGGCAAGTTGAGCCAAAAAGTCAAAGTTTGGCTCCAGGAATACTGGAATATTACTGACCTGGTGGCTATTTCAGTATTTATCGTAGGAGCGATTCTTCGCCTGCAGAACCAGCCTTACATGGGTTATGGAAGAGTGATTTACTGCGTAGATATCATTTTCTGGTACATTAGAGTACTAGATATCTTTGGTGTGAACAAATATCTGGGACCTTACGTCATGATGATTGGAAAGATGGTTAGTGCCTAAATTGCTATAAATTATGTCTTTAAGAACTCCATGGGAAACTAAATTCCATTCTGGTTTAAAAAGAGGTTTTCCATCAAGTAGGACTCTGAATAAAGCCTGTGAAAAGTTGCCATGTGAATTTCACACACACACACAAGATGTTATACTCATGCAACAGATTGCAGATACAGCAGGATCATCCAGAAAACCATTTGCTGTGCACAGGAGATGGTATAGCAATGATTGTATGATTTCTTTGCAACCACAGAGGAGGTCTGTGCTGAAAGCACAGCATAGCATGTTTGATGCAAAGGAGAGCAGGGATAGCAAAGATTTTAGCATTTTAAGTATTTTTAAATATAATCTGGTATTCCTTTAAGTAACTGCTTTCTCTGCATTTGTATGTATGCTTAATTCATGAGTAGTCCTTAAAGAATAATGTCAAAAAGATTCTCTCTTGCTATTTTCTTGTTTGCTGTAATGCATGCTGGCAGACAGACCTGCTGGTACCACTGTGCTCCCTGGTGGTGCTGAGAGCCTCTCTGTGGTCTCTCCATGCAGATGATTGACATGCTGTACTTTGTGGTCATCATGCTTGTGGTTCTGATGAGCTTTGGAGTAGCCCGCCAGGCTATCCTGCACCCAGACGAGGAACCCTCCTGGAGACTGGCTCGCAACATCTTCTACATGCCCTACTGGATGATCTACGGAGAGGTGTTCGCTGACCAGATAGACCGTAAGAGTAGAATTCATAGTAAGAGTCTGTTTCCTGTTTCTGAGGCAGATGATCAGATCCAAATTAAAGACTGTTTTTAATTTGGAAATAGTGTTTTCACTTTATGATTATATTGTTGTTTTCTTGTGGCAGACCTGAGACGGAACAATATTCTGTTCCCCACCTGCATGTCTGGTCTCTTGGTTTATATTCAAATTCAATTAACACAGAAAGCGATGTAGTCTGGAATATTCTCCGGTCCAAGAGTGTGGCAGTGTTAAGTGTTCTGTTTACTTGCAGGGATCAACAGAGATCATTCTGAAATGCTCTTTTCATCCAAAGGTTTACTAAGAGTCAGTTCCAACAAAAGAGGAAAAAAAATAAATCCCTTGTGCAGGAGGTTAAAATACACATATCCTTTCATCTCCAACTCACAGGCAGTGAGCTCATTCATTTTTACTCCCAGTCATACATCTGTCTGCTTTCAGAAATGTTTCCATTTCATGAATCATTCATGTTGTTCTTTTCTACACCTATGGGAAAACAAAGCAAAAAAAGCCAGCTCCACTTGATTAGCTTTGGATGTGGAAATAGCCTTTCCTATAGAAAACCTGCTTAGTTTAAAAAAATAGCTGTTGGTATTTTAAAGGAGATGGAAACTGTCCTGTTACTGCTAATTTTGTGTTAATATTTGAAATTTGTACAACAGTCCAATGTGCAGCTGGCCTCTTCTAGTGTGTATCATGTAGTTTGCACTTTATCTGAAATGATACAAGCTGCTGTTTTAGCTTTGTGTATGTGTTATTTCAGTCACCTGCATATACTGACAGGTAGGGAAGTGGAAGGCTGAAAAACCTGGAGGTCTAAGTTCAAAAACATAAAGATGCATCATCACAAGAAGCTTTTATACCAAATGTCATTAAAGTGTATTTCAATTGTTTAGAAAGGAATAAAGTGTCATTAGTCTGTTTCTGAACAGTGTACAATCAGATCAACTTTGATTTCCAAATGAATGCTTGTTTCATTAATGTAATTTAGGGTACAGTAATTTACTCTTGACAAATGAAAGGTCAAGCCAGTCATCTGCAGTCTGATACTGCAGTTTTGGTGCACATGAAAGATCCTGAGCTTATCCTGGCTCACAAGTGGGACAATTCTCCCATGGAGAAGAAGTGACTGTAACAGGCTATCCCTTATCTCACTATGTGCATTCACATCCTACTTCAGTTTGAACAAAGAATGTTTCCAGTGTAGACAGTTTGATTTCCTTATAAATCAAAACTAACACCTTGCCAGCCATCTCTTTAGTGTAAGAGATGTCCCAGGCTTCTCTCATGCTTCCAGTCATTTTTCAGTTATATACTCAGCGTGCTTTGAATTGGAAATCTTTCTTCAGCAGTGCAAAGGATTCACAGGACAAAAGGTTCAGGCTTTCTGATTGTGCAAGTTCATCTACTTGCTTTTTCCCAGGTCAGAAGCTTTGCTGTGTCAGTAGCCTAACCATAAACTAACTTGGAAGTGTGTGAGTTTGAGTTGTTTTAATATTAAAATAATTCTGGCTATGCAAGGCATTCTTCTCACTGCCTTAGAATTGTTCTGTACATTTCTCCTGTGTGGAAGTCTATGGACTGACTCCTGAAGGTCTTTTTGCTTTCAGCAAGAAATTTTTACTCTAATCTGTCCGTGGTTCTCTGTAAACACACCACAAAAGCAGCCTCAGAAGTCACTGGGGAGTGATGGCTATGGGCTGACTCAAGTGCTAATGTGTGGCTTTGGCAAGGCCCAGGGGTGTAAACAGTTTATGGAAGAAGTATTACATCAAACTGTGCCTCTGGTAGAAGGTAGTTGGACTTTTTCAGTTGCTTCTCTGAAGATAGGGTGTAATCTGGAGATCACAAGTCACAAAATTTGCTGGGCTTGGAAGGCACCTTTCAAGATCATACAGTTGAACTTTCCTGATCAAAACAGGGTAAATTACATTTATCCCAGATTGCTTAGGGACTGTCCAGTCATGTTTACAGTATCTTGAAGGATGAAGACTGTGCAGCCTCTCTGGATAACCCGGTTTAAATGGCATTTCCCGTCTTTCCACTTTTGCCCACTGCCCACTGCTGCTTCTCCTTTCACTGAGAAGAGTCTGGCCCTGTGTTCTTTTCTCCCACACAACATCAAGTATTTATAACACTGGTAAGATCTCCTTGACCTTCTCCAGACTAAATTATTCCAGCTTTCTCAGTCTTGTCTTATTTGTCAGATAGTCCAATGACCTCTGTGCCCATGACTGGAGTATTCTGGTATGTCCATGCCTGATTTCTGTGGGGGAGCCCAGAACCAGACGCACAAGTCCAGATACAGTTTCACCAGAGCTGAGTAGAGGGGAATAACTACCTCCCTTAATTTGCTGGTAACGCTTTTCCTAATGCACCCCAGGAAGCTCTTGTGTGCTTCATTCTGTTTAGAAAACATGCACAAAGAAGAAGTTATCAGCATCTAGTACTCAACAGAATCATATTCTTAAACAATAGAGAAGCCTGGTTGAATTTCTTTCAATGGTGTGATTTTTCGTACAAAGATTTAGCATTTAGGAATTGGCAAGCAAGTGCCCGGACTGGTAGTCAAAATGGGCATTAATGTTACTGATGTTACTGCAGTGTACAATAGCATGCCTATTAATGGAAACATAGCTATTCAAAGGAAACAGCTGACAGATTCCAAGCCAGGGTGGTTATAAAAAAAAAAAAAAAAGGGAAAAGAGAGGAGAAAATGTTTCCATAATAGCTAAAAGAATGATTTTTGTGTGATAATTTTGAGTTGCTTCGTGTTCATGGTGAACCACGCCGGTTTTGTTTACTCACCAGAAATACCACGTATATTTAAATGATCATCTGCCAGAAGCATTTTGTGATATATTATTATCATTAGTTTGCTGCCATATGTAACATTTGGGGAAAACAGCATGAAAAGGAAATTGCAGAATGCAATGCATTTTTAACAAAGATGTTTTTTCTCAGCGTATGTCTCTACTGTTCTGACATTTGAGTTGCTTATCTTTTCTTGGCAGCAGAACTGTATTTCCAATCATCTTTTTTGGGTTCCGTTTCTTTATTATTATATTGTTTTCTTTTTTCTCTCCCTGCCTCCTTTTCTATTCCTTTCCTTTGGAATGATGTTCAGTCTATGCCATGGAAATCAATCGTAAGTTTCTGTGGAGAGCTGATTATCTCATTTAGCTATGTTCATTAATCTCTTTCTTGTCTAGTTACTAATATTTTAATTATAGCACTCATCCAGTATTCAGGTGTGAATCTTGTTTTTCTACTGTAATAGTTTCATTTGAAAATAAGCAGAGAAAAACTATTTTAATACAAAATGCAGATCAGAAGTTTTAACTGAGCTTAAGTGGTTGCTAAGACTTGTTTCTAGTACACCAACAGTAAAATAATTGGGTTTTTTAAAATTATGATGCATAAGTGGCATTGTATAATTCCCTTTGATTACCTAGATACAGTATTACTGTGGTTTTGGCAGTACTTTCATTGGTCCATTTGAATAAAATTAGGAATCCCTTAACTTTCCTGCTATACTTTTCATAGGAAAACCAGGAAAAAATGTAGGTCTGATATTTGAAAAGCAAGTAAAATAAATGTTATTAATTACAGTCCAAATATCTCTTTGAGACCTCAGTAAATAAGCTTAGTCTGCTTTCAAAGAATTTGAAGTATTTTTCAAGCGAGGTTGAAGCATTGGGTTTTTTTGCAAAATGTTTAAAAATACTGGGTTTTCTAGTCACATAACTAAATCTGTAATGAGCCTCTGTCAGACTTCACATTTGCTAAGATTACAGCTAAAGAACCTGTGGTTGACAAAAACTTTACCTGCTACAAAAGGGTTCCAAAAGTTAGCCTTGTATTTGAAATCACGTACATTGGCACTGCACTTTCAGACAGAACAAACTTGCTGCATTTACCCATCTCCAAGACAGCTCTTACCCAAGACAACCTATGTATTCTTAGAATTACTTCAGGCAATTATTTTATATTGGTTTGATCTATATTATCAACTTTTGTCCCATTCTCACTAGTCTTATTTTGCTGTTATAATATAATTTTCATTTTATAATTTTATCTTTTTGGTAGCATTAACCTGCTGGTAACATTAACAGCCCCAGACAGGTCAAGTAATAGTCTGGGATCCATCTAGGGAGTCCAGTAAGGGGCAAAAAGATACACAGCCGGAGACAGAAGGGTCCATCCATGGGACTAACACTGGTCCAAGGTCCATCCTGGAGGCAGGGGTAAAACATAGCTCAGGCAGGGACAGGTGTGCAGAGGGGCCATAGGTATAAACCCCCAGTGAAGCTAATCAGGGCCATTAAAGACCTCTTCAATACCCTGGGCCCTCATAAAGGTTGAATTTATACTCAGCAATCTGGTACCACTAAGGCAATGCTTTTATGTATTTGGCAAGGTATGCTCACAGGCTTGATTAAAGAATTTGGTTTTAATTCCACTATTAATATGTCTGTATACACATTAAGATCTTGTCTTAGACTATTACTGTGAGAAAAAGAAAATCCCTGGGAATGTGAAAAGAAAGCCATGCTGTACAGTAAGGAGTTGCCTCTCTGTTCACTAATATGGGTAATGTAGTTAGAAGCAGAATTTGAAGTAGAAATTATACATAGTTGCTCCTGGAAATAAACTGACAAAATTTGGCAACGTTTATGTATGTGCCATCATTAAATAAATATGAATAGTATTTTTAAGTATCAGGCAATTTGTGAAAAATATCTTTCCTGTTTTTCCTTCAGCTCCTTGTGGGGACAATCTTTACGATGATGATGGTAAACGCCTCCCTCCGTGCATCCCAGGGGCCTGGCTCACTCCTGCTATTATGGCCTGTTACCTTTTGGTGGCAAATATCCTGTTGGTAAACCTGCTAATTGCTGTCTTCAAGTATGTAAATGATCATGTATCTTTGTCTTATTGTTGAGATAAAGTTTCTGTGGGAGCCCATCAACTGATTTTGTAAGGGTTTGCATTCACTCTCAGAATCTCATTATTCTGTGAATGTGACTGGCAAATACTGGCAACAGGGTGTACCCTGGAGAAGAGTGAGGAAAGGTGGCTTTGAATTTGCCAGCAACTGCAGCAGTGTATGTGGGAGAACCTGGCTACTTCCAATTACCTTTTAATGGAGAGTGACAGGCCTCAAGGTTGCTCTGGAAAGATGACAAACAGGATCCATGAAACCTGGCACACCCCTGACAGAAACCTGTGTAGCCACTGGCAGTCACAACGCTGCAGGAGAACAGCAGAAAAAAACTCTGAACATCAAAAGCAGGAGGCATTTCCACTACATCATCTGGCTTCTTTTTCTTTTTTTTTCTTCTTGTTTTGTTTTCCATTTAAAAAAAGAAATTAGGGCCTTGGAGGGTTCTTTCACAACCCAAAAGAATAGTCTGTATTGCCTTGAACCAAAAAGAAGGATGGCTATGTGTTGCCAAGGTCTGTGGCCAATCCAAGCAACATGCAGTATGCACATAGCTGTATCCGGATTTATCTGGAGCAAAACTAAATAAACTTCTGCTGCTTGTTCTTCCTACCTGCACTTAAGTTGCATGCTTTTCTTCTCATGATGTAGGGATTCAAAAAAAAAGAGTATCTACTTGCTGGCAATACTTTCTGAACAGAGCACCTGAGAAAAGAAGGTGATCCATTTTTGTTGCCTTCAAACTTGGAGTGTTGGAGTGCTTGTTGGCGTAGGTAGCTTGTGTCACAAATGCAAAAATAGTACTTTGTGTGCCCAGAAATCTGCAGCTCACAAAGCCTGTCTTTCATTTGATGTATGTAGCTTAAAAGGTCATGAATTTAAAGTACTCAAATGCCAGTCACATAGCTGGGGAGAAGGGGAAGAATCTTATAATGGTAGCTATTATTGGCTGAAGGACCAAGGAATCAGCAGTTTGGGAAGTAGGTCATGCTGTTAACTCCTGCCATCCCAGCCTGCTTGCAAGGGGCTGAGATCTAGCTGGGCAATTCCTGCTATAAAGGAGACATGGAATGTAGGCAGATTGTTATTTATTATTGGTAAATAGTCTCATATATACTTAACCTAAAGAAAGCAAAATCTATGTGTACACAGGAGTCAAAGACATGTTTTAACTGGTTTTATGAATGTAGATATTCTAAAGCACATAAAGTTAGGAAATAAGTGGACAGAAAATATAAAAAGGAAGTTGCAGTATCATCACCATCGTAGAAGTGGAGTGAGCTGTCTGAAGATACTTTAAAAATAACTTGAAAAGCCTTTTCTAAGACAGAATATCAAGTCTGCTTTCTCTTAGTTGGTATTTCATAACTGTGACTATTGTTATCTCTGGATTGAATTCTATCATTTCATATCAACTGGATTTCAAAATTAAACATCTTTAAAACACACCTTACTTTGCTGTAAAATGATGAAGCTTCTAAGAATAAATTTCTTTACAAGAATATGCACCATATTTTCAAATCAGAAGTTTGAGGGAGTAAAGTTTGAATTTAGGACACTTTGTGAAAACTTGAAAAGTCTTCTATGTAGGTCAAGCTGATTAGCATATTAAAGGCAAACTATGTGAAGCTTCTGAGTTTAGCATACAAAATACTTTCCATGGATTTGATACGTTGTGTAGCATCAAATACTGGCATGTGTTAAAAGAAATGGTTTATAACCAAGCCCCTAAATACTAATTATGTGATGCATAAATCGTGTGAATTTCTTTTCACTAGCACCTAAGGGATTTGTACAGTAGGAGCTGTCTGAGAGGAGGACTGTTCTGAGTGGTGCCTGAGGGATGCAGAGCACCTTCTGTTTGCTACCTTCAAAAGGAGTAGTGAAATCATGAGATCAATTTAATCCTTAGTTCACTAGCACCAACAAAGAGCTGAACCAAGCAATTCATGTGGCTCCATGAGGTTATTTAGCACCTGCTTTTTTCAGCATAGTACTTGCTCAATGATAAGTAAGATTAGGGACCACATAGAAACTGTACCTATGTTTCCTTTCAGCAATACCTTCTTTGAGGTAAAATCAATATCCAACCAAGTCTGGAAGTTCCAGCGATACCAGCTGATCATGACATTCCATGACAGACCTGTCCTGCCACCACCAATGATTATCTTCAGCCACATCTACATAATCATCAGGCGGATCTGCTGCCGCTGCAAGAAGGGTGATGGAGACCAGGACGAGCGTGACAGGGGACTGAGTATGCAAGAAATCTTCTCTAAATTGAGCCCTTTGCACCATATTAGCAGAAAGCAGCAGCTTCTACAACACTGAACAGTTTTATTCACCTTGAGCATCAAGTGTATTTGCAGAAGACAGTATGGGCCAATATTTGTATAAAGTTAACAGCTCTTGGGCTCTGTGGGTGCCTGAGAACCCACACCTCTCTGATGCTAATGAAAACCTCCTGTAACATGCTTTCTTGAAACAGTGAGATGGTGTCTACTCAATCCAGGGCTCTACCAAGTTCTAGTGAAGTCCATGTGTTGGGATGGGCAAATAGGAGTTTTAGAAGAAGGGATCACAGTTCCAAATGTCAGCTATAGTGTCAGCTCTGTGATTGTGAGCAATCTGTGACTAAGAGTACCCTCCCTATCATTTAGAGATTTATCTGTCATTTCACAGGGAAACTGTGAGGATTCTTCTCCTAATATACTCTGAAACTGTTAGTTATTAGTTTCATTATATGCCTCATGGAAATAATCAGATGCTCACAATTATTCCTCCATTTCTACATTGCAAACATATTTGCACGATAGGAAAAAGGAAAAGGAAAAAAGGAAATGTAATGCTCCTTCCAAATGCAAAGAGACAAATCCAGATAAAGGATGAATTGTTCCCGAAAGCTTATATTCCCCTTGGATTTTTCTTATGTGATTATAAATTTCTTAACATCTTATCCAAAGAATATCTGTGAACAATCTGTTGAGTTTATCTGGTGCCTATAACTGGCATCCTTTTAAGAACAACAGTTGAATGAAGGAACAGTCAAACTGGCAGAGATTGCCCAGGTCTTTATCTTGTAAAATCTGGTCAGTTTAATGCAGAGCTGTTAAATAGTACCAAAGTCATTCAGAACATAGAGCCCCACGTGGATGGCCGTGGAAGCAGAGGATGGTCATAATGCATTCCATTGCCTTCACAGCTCTGCCCATCCTTAGCTAAATGCTCATTGCCTGTTTAAAAAAATCATCTGTTCAGTTAGTGCAGGAGTAGAATCTGCAATATGTCCATGTCCAAAATAAACTGCTAAATTGGATTTAAATTGACTGCCAGAAGTTCAGAAAAAGGAAACTCCTCTTTTGTTCTTCTCTTTTGCGTAGAGTTATTTCTGAATGATGAAGAGCTAAAAAAACTGTATGAGTTTGAAGAGCAGTGTGTAGAAGAATACTTCCAGGAGAAAGAGGATGAGCAGCAGTCATCTAATGATGAACGCATCAGAGTTACCTCTGAAAGGTACCTATTGTAACAAAAAAATCCACACCATTTTTTGGGAACAGTCTTTTTAATATCTTCTTTATAACCACGGTTGAGTTAAAATACAAAAGATTTTGATCTTGAAGAAAACCACCACCAACTCAGAAGCTGATCTGAATCCCAAATAACTATCTGAGCAGGTGCATCTCTCACAAGAGCAAACATTTTGTTACTTCTGTTATGTCACTAAATCTGCTGGTTTGGGTAGCTTTGTTATAAGAACATTTTTGCTCATGATTAATTTTATACCACTCATTCATCTGAGGGTCACAGTTGCACTTTTTATCCATTTGAGCAAATTGCTGCTTGTTGAGTTTCCAACAGTTCATCCAACCATGAGAAACTTGATGAAGCTTAATGACAAAAGCACTGAGGGTTCTTCCCTTGGACCTGTGGTGTACATTAGGATCTGGCACTCACAACTGCTGAATTTTAATCTCTGCCAGAGATACTCTTGCAGGCCATTTGAACAAGGCATTTAGCTTTTCAGTATGAACTTCTCCATTTAAAAAATGGGGGATATTCACATATAAATCATTATGCTATTCTGAGGACTAGGTAATGTTTGCATATTGCTGTGTATGCACACAGTGCTAATGGCAGCAGCCTTTTTTACCAGGTCACTTGGCAGGACTGTTCTCAAAGGCTCTGCCTGTCTGTCAAGAGTAGTAAGTCAGTCAAGAAATGGGGTCTTCTGTCACTTCCTTGAAATGAAGAAAAATTCTCCCTGGAAAAAAAATTAAACACATTTTAAACACTCGTACATATTTATCTATATATCTGTATGTATCTTCATTTTAACATTTGTTATGAATTAGCTCTGTGAGCCATATAATTCTTGAATAGATAAACCTTTTTCTCTTGAGAGAGGCCCTGAACATCTTGCATTATTATATTTGAAATTTGAGAATAGAGAAGTAAATTAAACCTGCTACATGTATTCGAGTAGTTTCTATCACACTGGTTATGCATGGCAATTTGTCAAAATCCTAGGTATTGTGGCAGAGAATAAAGCAGGGCTGATAAGCCTCACTGATTCACTATGGTCTATGGCCACAAAGCAGATTTGCTTATTTCTCATGGCTTTTTGCTCGAGATGCTTCGTCATCTTTTGTGTGTGAGAGCAAAAAAACGTTAATTTAATTTCCCCAGTAGAGTTACTAGTACATGATCTCTAAGCCACATTCCAATTAATTACTTTTATATGCATTTTTCTAGTGCCATCACATCCATTATGATATAAATGATAAGAAGAAAACGGAAAAAGTATTATTTTAATTGAACTAGACAATAGTTCTACTCCTTTCAGCTGATACATAATAGAAAGGCAGTTCAAGAGCTAAAGCAATCCCATCAACACCAGTATATGTTTCTCTCTCATACATCTGCAAAACCTGTTTTACAACATGCTTTGATGCTATTTTAAGTCACCCTGTGAACATGTCACTAGAAAGTACTTTTCATGTAATTAATTTGATGTTTCACAGTGAAAGAGAAAAACTGAGCACACAGTGGGTGGCACACAGAGAAATGTTAATAGTAGTCTGTCCCTAGGGACTCTCCTGCCATGAATATAAGGGCAGAGTTCAAATACCACTCTAATATGGTGTATGGAAAGCATAGATAACAAGAAAATGCTTGTGCTTTTGATGCTACACATAAGAAAAAAGAACAAGGCGTGATACACACCACAAAACTCTGCCTTAGGAAGAAATCGGGAGCTGGGTGCCTGTAATGGGTTACTACACCATTCTACAGGTTCTGGTCTCTGCTTCCTCTTTTATACCCCACAGAGTTGAAAATATGTCAATGAGGCTGGAAGAAGTGAATGAAAGAGAACATTTTATGAAAGCTTCTCTCCAGACAGTCGACCTTCGGCTCTCTCAGCTGGAAGAGCTCTCTGGTCGGATGGTGAACGCTCTGGAGAAGCTGGCAGGCATCGACAAATCAGAGCTGACGTACACACGCTCGTGGGCGTCGTCAGAGTGTGATGCTGCTTATCTCCTGAGACAGAGCAGTGTGAACAGCTCTGATGGTTACAGCATGTCCAAATATCACATCAGTGGTGATGAGCTGACCTATGATGACAGCACCACACCTATGTCGCCAGCCATGCGTAAAAAAGCCCATTCTATTGGTACCAAAGAAGATGGAACAGACCCAAGGATGCTGGTTCCAGAACACCAAGCTGGACTCCATACCTCGAGTGCTAATGCAGTCACCACAGCAGATCACAGTAAATCTACATCAGAAATTGCACAGAATGTTTCCAGAACCCATTCTGGTTCAGGTGGTTTGGGGAGTGAAAAGAAGGGGGTTTTCAGTAGTGATGGAATGATTCCTCAAAGTGTAAACCAGATGAATGCCGTAACAAACAGTCAGTCAGTAGCAGGGTCAGATTTTCAGAACACTCAGTTAAAAGTAGAACGTACCAAGTTAGAAGCAACCATCTCTTATCCCTTGGACAAATCCAAAGCAATGCGCTATTTTCCTCCTGAAACTTTCAGTGCTTGTCAAACCACTATGATGAAGTCAAGGAGCTTTATATTTGCACAAGGTAGAAAGCTGGTTGGAGGAGTTAACAACTGGACCTCGGAGTATAGTACCATTATGGATCAGGTGTGCCCTTCTGCAGTTGAACAGTGGGCCACGGAGTGGAAATACGAAGTTGAGCAGCAGCTTTCTCAAGAGCGTCCTCCAGAATACCCCGGCTTGATCTCTGAAGCAGAAAGGCAAGCTGAGGAGAAGCAGACAGACACAGATGACGATAGTAACGTTGGTGAAGCAGGTATGAGTGCCTCTTACACCTCTATGCCTGCCACTGTCAAAGCCGAGAAGGAGAATTTGCTGTCAGTAAAGGCAGAAAGGACTTCTGGGTTCCCATCAGTACGCTCCAAGAGTTTGCACAGCCATTCCCGGAAAGCCAAGTCTGTGAAGGACAAATTAAATAGACCAGGACATGCCAGCAGTGTAACTAATTTGGTGGTAGCATTTGGCAGCGCAACAGAAGAACAGAAAACTAGGCAAGAAAATGCATCTACAGAAACTGAATGTTAAAGTGGCTTATGGCCCCTGTTTTACCAACAGTCGAGAAAGCAGCATGACTAATTGAACAAATTAGGGTTTTTAAAATTAATTTCTAAAGAAGAATTTTGGATATATGTGTTTCTCTTATTTTAAACTTAATAGATACATGTTCTGATCTTAAATAAATGCTTGCTGGGTTGGGTGAAAGGGAGATGTTCTCTCAGGGGCAGATAAAAAGTAGGTACAGTCCACAGTTGCTGACTATATAGATCTTCATTTGTTCCATTTCAGCCTCCCTCATAAGCTCATTTACTGACAAGCTCTTTATAAAAGCTCTTAGAGGAAGAACAATGTTATAATGTAATAATTTTATCAGAAGACTTCTCAAACTGAACAAATTTTTAACCAGCCTTAGTTTTATCCTTACTTAGGCAGCTGGTTTCTTTGTGGCCATGGTGTTTTTCAGATCAAAACAAAATTGTTGGAGGCAGGGAAAAATTATGCCGTCCCCTCTTTCACTTCTGATTTCATGCATATTGCTTAGCTTCTCTTTCAGAATGGCACAACATAGCAGTTTTCATCCACTAAAAGAGGTCAGAGTGGCAAAATACAGTTGTGTTTGGAGAAATCTGACCTGGAAAGCCATGTGTAGACATACTCTTAACCTGTCCTTGAACTTCAGTGGCATAATCTTGCTTTCAGAATCACATCTGTCCCCAACCCAAAGCATGCTGACAGCCTTAAACTGTTGAAAAACAGTGATCATTGTTTCAAAATGTTTAGGAAGATTCTAAGAATATCAAGTACATGGAGATTTTAATAATTGAAATCTGCATTAGTGTTTTGTATAAATAAGGATTACAATAGAAGTCCATGTAGACTTTGAATAAGATTGTGGCTTTTCTTAAATGCCTGCAAGGGAAAACAAAACAGGAAAGGTGTTCTGATCAGGTGAAATAAAAATATAACCAATCTTTGCTTGAAGCAAATCTACTGTGACAAATTCATCTTTTGTTTTGCAGTTTCATTATAACTCATGAGGAACAAGGAACAGTTTCTACAAGTCCGTCTAAACAAACTATAAATTTTCCAGCTGAGAATAGAAATTCTGTATGTTTTCTTGAGTAAATTTCAAAAACAAATGTCAGAGGGGAAACAAAGTCTCTACAGCAAAAGTGTTTTGAGGACTAATGCTGGAAATCAACATCAGTAGTTAGATTTACCCAGAGCACATGTCTCAGCAGTGGCATTTGAAGGCCTAGGTTTTGATGATTTTCTTCATAATAGCAGGGTGTTACTTGCCTCGTTCCTCCCTGTTAAGTTTTAGGAACTTTGATTTCCCAAATATTCAGCACCTGTCTTTGCAGGGGATGCTTACCATGGAGCAGATCATTTTGAAAATGAGTTAAAGGCATGTTACTTGTTCACAGAATATTGGTCAAAGCTTTATGCTTAACTCATTACCTGTCAGGACTCATTCATGCACTAGTTTGTAAAGACATTTCTTTTTTCACTCACTGTCAGCCCCACAGTGCAGGTGTCAATGTCCTCCTTGACAATGATGCTTACAGCATTTTGAAATGCAGAGATTGATGGAAGACTATACAAATGCATTAATGGTATCTGATTTTTATTGTTTGCATTATATTTTCATACTCCATCCATACTTATACCCTGAAGTACTGTTACCAAACTGAATGATTGTGGAAAGTGCATAGACATTCCACAAAGTTCAGTCATCATTTCCTTTGGAATTTTGCTATCTTGGTTCTACTAGCAGGTTTACTGGTTTCCCTGCTGTTGGAGCAGTGTTGACATTTTGCTTGTTTTCTTCAGCTTTAGGGAACTTGACATTTTGTAAAAACAGAATGACATTTGAAATTGTTTCACTTCCACGTTTACTTCTGTGTTACCATTCTGTGCAACTACATAGCCATTGTGTCAATGTGGTTAAAATAGCCTCCAGTTTGCCAATGCCTTTTTATTGTTTGCCTGCACATTCACCAGAAATGGAGTCATTAACAAACACAGAGGGATGCAGCTTTTCAGCACTGTGCTAAACAAGCAGTATGCATTGTGGAATGGAATACAGTGTGTTGCATACCTCTTGTTACATTGTCTTTATAAAATATGTGTTAATCATGCTTTTGACCACCTAAATTTTTTAGTATTTACATTGAAAATTTATGTGATAGCATGTAGATTTCAAACGAAAACATTTTTCCTTTGTATTTATATACTTCCTTTGTGTAAAAATATTTATAAAGAAACACATGAAAAATATGGCAGATTAATTCAGTATAACAATTTTTTCTCTATAATGTCAAAACACTTCACTAATCTGTTTCTTCTTATGCAGTGCATGGACTGAACATTTTCTAAAGCAAAGTTTCTTTCTTAACATTTGCCAGTAATTTTCCATAAAATTTTCTATACAGGGATGATTTTAAGAGGTTTGAATATTTTCTGTGCTCTCACACAGCATGAACTGAATGACAACCTCTCTGCCATTAAATGTGAAGTAAGCACACTCTGGCTTTGGCAGAGTCATTTTAGACAAACGGCCATTTTAATAAGATTTAAATATGGCTTTCTATGTGCATAGAAGATCAATAATAGATTTGGAGCTCACTAAGCAGAATAATGACCAACCCATTTGCATGTCTGCCTCCATGCTTTCTTGAATACTGGCTGAAAAGATGCAGGCAGAGAATTTGCATTTCTGAAGGGGCATGTTTAATGCTGCTTTTCAGGAAGATGTGTCCCCCTTTACTGCTAAGCATGGGGTGACTTCACAGCAGTGTCACCATGAATTCCATTGCCATGATTTATTATGTGCTTGACCTATACTGCAGCAGGTCAAGCTGAAAGGGTGTATACTCTAAGGCTATGTCTGTGCAGAGATATTACACTGAGGTAATTTAAATTTGTTCATCTTACAGTATCTTGTAATACAGACATTTCCCTTTCCCTCAAGGCAAATGTTTTCAACATGGTGACTAATTGTCATATTGACAAAGGCAGGTTCATAACCCTACCACCTGATTCCATGAATTACCCCTTTTTACATTGCATCATTCAGGGACTAGCTTAACTTTGCACTCACAAGCCTCTCGTGTTGCAGAGTCACTCTGTCCATTTTAGAAGCTGGATTTCAATACCTGAGAGCCAAGAAAGTCCATTTTCCATATTATTTACTAATCCATTAAAGTAGCCATTGAAAACCTTCCAACTATGGTTTTTCCATGCTGCTTATTTGGATGCTTTCCAAGGTTCTGTGCTTGACTATCATCTTTGGCAAAATAAAAATAAATAAAAATAAATTTCTAAATAAAAATAAAAAGAACACATCTGCAAGGCCTAATCAGGAAACAGGAACATGAGGAAGGTGCATGACCAAGGATGTTAACAGATCATTTCATTAGCTCTGCAAGATGAACAGTATTGTGCCTTGTTACAGGTGTTCTGGGCTGACACAAAGCCATTGTGCTGCTGAGCCCTTCATGTGGAGCAGGTGAGTTCTCCAAATGACAGCAGCCATTGGGACACAGTGCTGGGTTCCAACAGATGCTTCTGCAGCACTGTCCTGTCCAGCAGGTCACTTTACCTGAATTTAGTGTTGCACTCAAAAGCTGTTGGGAGCTGAAAGGAGGCACACCTTGGATGTAAGGTCAGGAATTTATTGTTAGTGTAACGAATTTTAACAGTCTAATATATGAATTATTATTAGTTTAGATCTATATAATTGTAAGAGAGAAGAGACAAGAAGAGAGAACAGAAAAGAATACTACAGTGCTACTAATGGAAGAACAGAATAAGGTCAAGTTATTCGATGCACACTTCCTGCTATCTACCCCTTATTTTGACATTTATTCACACCTGCTCTGATCATCCATCTAATGGTCAGTGGCTACAGTGAGGATAGTGAGGAAATACTGCCAGCTGTCAGCATCCCAGCTCCTTTGTAGGGTGAGCATGATGTTCATGTTGTTTCTTCATCCTTATTTTTGCTACTTTAGGGGCATTTTTATGTGTGCTACAAAGGTACATCTTGTTTTTCATCACTGGTCTTTAAATCCTAAAAATAAGCCTGAATTTCCTCGTCATTGGAAAAATTGCTTTCACAGCTAAATAAACGAGGGCCAGCTCAAGGCAGGTTAAGGCAAGTTCTGACAAAGCAGCCGTGACAAGCCTCAGTCCTGAGGCCTTACCAAGTCAGCATAAAGCCTGTGGCCTGTTACTAGCAGTGACAATTAGCTTCTGTTTGCTGGGTTATGAGGCTACATTAGCTCTAGGGGTGTTTTCTTCTCACTGAAACCATTGCAGATAAATATTCTACCACATGCAGCGGTCACCTAAACTGAAGATTCAGCCTAATTGTGGACTTTGATCCCCCATTGTGATCTAGCATTACACAGGAAGGCATAAGCAATGTAAGGACCTGGTTGATGTGGCCATTTAAAGGCCATTTCAAGTGGTAGCAAGGCACAGGAGTTTGGGGTAGTCGTACAACAGTACCCAGCAGTTGTTTGCATTGTAGGCTGACAAACCACAGGCCTTGGGAGAAGTGAGACAAAGACTACAGATTTTCTTAAAACTGCAATTTTATTTTGCTTTTTTCAACTTCTAGCCTTATCTGCAGAAACAAAGTTTGATATGGCAAAGTGGTGCTTTATGGTTGATGCCCTCTACCTTTACAATGGATGTAAGGTATGTTTTCATAACAGGCTTTAAGTTATTCTTTGCAGATATTCAGCTGAAATATTTAAGTGCCAATATTCACCTAGTGCTTGGTGTTGCCGTAATGAGAAAGAGGATGCATAATTTCATGTGCCTGCTCCTTTTTTGTCTCTGCAACATGAAACCCCCTGTAAAACCACAGTGCTTCATCATGCATGATTCTAGATGCAGGCATCTCCCTTTGTTTGCCCTAACTGGACTGCTATGCTCAGCGAGCAGTAACCTGAGCAAACCAACAGCCTTCAAAAAGGGCCATGGAAAAAGATTAAATTCTAGTTTAGAAGCTCTAGTGATTCAATAGTCACTATCATAATACCTGTGTGAAATAGTATAAGTCAAGGTGGAACACTGTATTATGAATAGCACCAAGTAACTAGGCAAGTAGTACCTACACAATGATTAACAAGGAAAGTACTCTTACATGACACAGCAAAGTTCCATATCATTAAGCCTCCACACAAAGAAGACAGCCTCCACTTCACAGATAGGCCCTGCAAAGGAGGCTTTTTTCCTGAGATACCTCAAGAAACTAAAACTTCTGCATAGTTTTTATGTCTCTTGTATATTTTTGGCCAAGACTGTCAAAGTTGCTGTTCTGTATAAATAATGACATTTTAAATGTTCTTCTAGATCTTCATCAAGGACATTCAGGAATGACTTTTTTTTAGCAACTGCTTAATAAATTTAAGGCATTATGCTTTTATTCTGTAAGAGGTAATACAAACCTGTAGGGCTGGCTTCCTCACAAGTCCCCAGCCAGAGTCCCACACTTCTGAGTGCAGGCTGAGGCAATTTGGGTGCACAAACTATTGAGTGCACAAGTAGAGAAAGAGGTGTCCAGGTAAAGTAATAAACTGTAATGCTTCCAGTGAAAAATAGAACTGACTTTCATCAGTGAATCCCTGACTTTGCAGACTTGCTGCACACTTGCTGTAGCTCTGGGCACATAGCTCAACTGTGAAATCAGACAACGTTTGTGTCTTTTTGTCTTGGAGTTCAAACCAATAATTGAACCAGTCTTCAGAGAGCTATGAAAACATGTAAGTTGCCATAGAAATACAGGCCTGGAAGAGATCATCTGCACTAGGCAAGTTCAGCTATGTCAATACCATCAGTGGCAGATGGTGGTCTAACCTGTTCTTAAACATCTCTAATGAAAGCCATTCTCTAATCTGCTGAGAGATCAAAAGGGACCATTGTGAAAAATCTGTTCTGATTTAACCCCAGCCCTCATGCATTGCACAAGCCAAAGCACTTCCCCAACCACAGAGCTGCCTTGTGAGGTTGTACCAGAAATTTTAGGAAGGTGCCTAACCTGAGTGTGCACTGAATACAGCAGGTTATGCACCCCAGCCATAGCTGACAGATAATTATTTGCACTGTCACAAAAAGTGGCACTTTATGTAAAAAGAGCCCTGGGAGACAAGCACACAGTGTGGGGAGTGATACCACTGGGAAGCAGGCCAGGTTGCTTCTCAGAGTGAGAGTGGCTGAGTGAGAGGGTCCTGGTCAGACTAGCACACAGGAGATACCACTGAATAACAAGGTAGAGGCAAGGAAAATAACTGCCGAGTAAAAAATTTTTTTAAAGAATGAGAATAACATGAGACATCTGCAGTCTTTTCAGTTCAGCTGGCTTTGTTGCATAGCTGTTTTCCCACCATTCTTTGAAGGCTGCTCTCATAGAACAAAGGCATTCTCAAGAATCTTTGGCTTGGCAGAACTGTTTGAAGAAAGTGAGCAAGTGAGGCAGAGCTGGGATGGCCAGAGATGGGCGGGCAATTGAGTTCATTGCCAAAAAGGAGCCGGAGGATTTCCCTGCCTGTCCTGCCTGCCCACCCTGCTCTGCTTGTCTGTCCTGCTCTGCCTGTCTGCATCTCACTGCAAGTTGTGACAATTAACTTGCTTCTCCGAAGTACTCAATTCTGTCAAATCAGCCTTCTTCTCCTACTGGCATAGAACTCTTTCAGTGGAAGCTTGTAATCAGTTCCAGTAACAATCCTCACAAATCTTGTGAGAGCTTAGTTTTGATTTTGTTTGCTCATTTTCAGAACAGCACTGCAATTTCAATGTGTCAGTGCAGTCCTTAATGGAAATTTTTGCTATCCTGTGATCATCCTCTCATGAGTAAGATTGCTTTTGCAGCTACTCCTAAAAAGTCTCTGTGCTGATGCAGAAACACTTGTAATTCTGATGTGGTGTAAATAATCATAATTTATATTATCACTGACAAATTTGTTATGTGCAATTTCAAATCTGGGCAGTTTCTGCCTTCCTCATCCCCTCATTTTCTCTTCCCCCTCTTTTGAGTTAAATTCCCTTTCACCAGTGTTCTGAATATGAGCAAAAACTTTAAAGAAGGATAACGATAAGGGCTAGTCCTTATTAGGGCTAGGGATTTAGGTTATGAAAGGGGATGAGAGGAGCTGTGGTTTGCTCTCACAGCGCTCAGCTCTACACCACCAGCAGCATCTGCAGCACAGTGCACTCTCTAAAATGGACTGGGGCATGAGATCATGCCAGGCTGAATAATCCCACTTAGACAGTGATGTTTGCAGCATAAAATAAAAATTATATATGTGAAAATAGAGGATAAAGTGAAGGGCACTGTCAACAGCAGTAAGATGGGACTTTTGTGCAAGGAGATGCCATTGTTTTGAAAAGTACACTGGGATTGGTTTTACCTTTTCTATCTACAAGTCCAAGAGCAGGGTGCTCTCCCCTGGCCTGTTGAACAGCATGAGCTTTCCTCAACCTAGGCAGGTGCCAGTGGATTGTTTCCCTCCTCACTGTTCAATCAAACCTTTCTGCTGCAATCAGTGGGGCATCTCCTCTAAATTGTGGAATCCAGATTGTGCCCTAAAGTCTGTTCTTTCATTGAACACACACTCTCAGACGTCACAAAAATTCCAGGTCTATAATGCAATATAATATACTTTCTATTAATGAGGGAAGATCTCAACCTTGCAGCTGATGTTGAGTGCTGCATGTGTCATTTTGTGTCTAAAAATGTGTCCATTTTTCTAGAGTCTTCACCACTGTGCTGTAGCAGGCCTTTACTAATGTTACATTGCACGTGAGCTGTTCCATTTTCATGACAGTATGCTGACCAAAATCATGCTTTTTAATAAGGTGAGGCTACAAAACACCAGCCATTTGTTTGTCAGGTCCTGGTCTTCAGCTCTCACCCCTAAAGCATGGTCCTTGCCGTGAACTCTGCTTAGCTCATAGCTGGAACCATGGCTGTGGTGTACCAGCAGGCAGGGGCCAGCCCTTCTTACCCTACTGAACACATCAGACCTGGCTCCAAAATCTGGAGAGACCTGGTGGTTTGACCCAGTTCCCTTGTGACTGTATCATCAGCAGGAGAACCCAGGCTCTCCCCCTTCCTTAGATCTCACAGCTGACAGACCATGTACTCCTGATCTAGGGATCTCCATTAAACCACCTTTCCATCCAAACTGTTGCTTTGTGTAGGAGGTATTTCCACTGCCAAGTTCAGAGCAGTCATATATTTACCAGCAGTATGGACCTTTATGGATGCCATAGGCCGCTAAGCAAACATGAGCAGTTAGTTACTCAGTTTCCTACTTAGAAGAGATAGAAGTGATGGATTTGGGCAGTTTAGGTAGGTGCCTGTGTAATTTCCATGTTCTGGAGAAGCTCAGGTGAGCAACACATGAGTGCTTGGAAAGCTTAAAGGGAATTATACAAATGTTGGATAAACATCCAGCTGCCACAGTCAGCAGAGTTGCAGAGTGGGAGGGTGACTGCAGCAGCCGCCTGGGGCATCACAGAATCACACAGAATATGCTGGGTTGGAAGGGACCCACAAGGATCATCGAGTCCAGCTCCTGGCCCTGCACAGAACCATCCCCAAGAGTCACACCATGTGCCTGAGTGTTGCATACACTCCACAGCTGTAATATGTACACCTTGTGTAAAGGGTGACGGCAAGAACTCGATTGCAGTAAGTGATTCACAGAGTCAGAGAATGTCAAGGGGTCAGCCTTGATCACCCAGTTCCGACCCCCCAGCTTGAACTAGAACAGGTTGCGCAAGGCCTTACGGAACCTGGCTGTGAACAGTGCCAGGAATGGAGCAGCCACGACCTCCCTGGGCAGACTGCGCCAGTGTCTCACCACCCTCTCTCCACCCTGCTGGAGCTGGATTTTACCGCTGCCTTAGGAGACAGCCCTGGGTAGCAGTAACTCCTGCAGGCCCCCGAACGGGGGTTCAGTTCCCACGGGGCTCTGAGGCCAAATTGTGGCAATCCTGTGCTTCGGCAGCCGG
>NW_008236184.1:1944828-1955181 GCF_000691975.1 Corvus brachyrhynchos
GGTGGCGAACAGCACCTGTGGGGGGGCTGCCGGGCCCCCGAGCCCTCCGTGGCACTGCGAAACAAAAGCTGCGCAGCCGGTTCGGGGTGCAGCCCCTCGGCCTCCGGGTCTCCGCCTCGCACACGGACAGAGCCCACACTGTGGTCAGGGAGCAGGTCTTCTATCGAAGTAAAGTCTTGTGTTCATTAAAATCGGCCCGTGCGAGATTATTTTGCAAAGTTGTGAATTATGCTTCAGGTGTTTGAGCTCGCTTTGCTCGCAGCGCTGGGCGGGATGAGGAGAAAGCAGCGGACGCTTCTGTGCTGTGCAGATAATCAAACTCTCACTTGTAGCCATCGTTTCACGTTTAAAACTTGACTGATGGCATAAATAAGAAAACCAAGTGTATCTATCAAGTATATATAGCGCATATAGTACTAAGTATATCGAGAACCACCAGGACTTTTTGTGTCACCTGGGTGTGCACTTGACAGAAAGTGATATTCATTTATTTTAGAGAAGGCAGGATCTCTTCTAGCAACTTATTTGACATGTTGACTGACTTTTGTTTTTTTACAATTTCTTAGTAAAAGTGAGATGTTGATTTAACACAGTTCTGGATACTCCTAGTCCTGGGAAGTGGTTATATTGCTGTCATTGTAGGAACCGTGGGCTATTTCACCAAAGGTTCCAGTCTTTTTATAGAAGATTTTTATTGTTAAGGTTTGAAACTGAATTGCAAGTAGGCATATATGTGTGTTCTGGGCCTTGGGGTTTTTTTGAAATCTTTCCTATATTGGAAAGTTGTGCATGTTAGAAGTTAGTAGAGAGTTTTTTTGAACGTGACTGTCTATATCTGTAAAATTTGTTGTAGATCTTGAGCCACTATGGAATGTCAATAGTTTTTGTTCATCCTGTGACTTATTATAGTTTGGGTTACCCGATTTGTTAAACATGAATATTTTAAATATTTTATTATTCTTTTGATACAAATCTAAATGCACTCAAAATTGTTAAAAACTCTTGCTATGATTGGATTCTAGCTCCTTAAGATGAACTTTTTAAGTTAAAACAACTTTTTCCTCTGTACAAGCAGATCAGGCTTCTGTGTGACTGTAAAGTTCTGCGTCTTCAGTAAATTATCTTTTTTTTTTTCTTCAGGCTGACGAAAATATATCTTCAGAACCAAGGATTAAAAAACTGGAACCAGTACTTTTGCCAGGTAGGCATGAATTAGGAATTTTACAAATACCTCTGTTGGTATTGATTTTGATATATTTTAATCTTAGCATTGTTTCTTGAGGGAATATTCTGAATAGGAAAAGGTAATGATACTTGTCTCTGTAAAAAATTATTCTGACCCACCTGAAACACTAAATAAATACATAGGTAATTTTGCCTGTGTGATTCTTTACTATGTATAGAATAATGTCTTGGTTTTATTTAACATTCTTGACATCTTTTGGAAGACTACTGATAATTACACTTTCATCAGATAGTCAGATATTTACCTGTGTGCAGAACCCAGTACCAGAGCCTGTGTTAGAGTCTTCCTTTATTTTAAAGGAAAGTAGTCACAGAATTTCCAGTATGTAGGTATGATTGACTTCTGTATTGGAAAGCTTCTAATGCCATCTTTATTAATTTACTCTTATTGAATGTGCTGCTGTTAGGCAAGTTTGGAGTTTGTGTCTTCAGACCTCTACAGAATAACCGTTTTGGGGTGTGGGGGGGAAAAAGCAATGCTTTTATTATTGTTCATCATTACATATTTATAAAAATGTAGGGTATTAATGGCTTCCATATTTTAAATAAGAAATTATCTCTCGTAAATTACAGTTTGATCAATGAGGATTTCTAAAAGCCTTTTTTCAGCTATGGAAGGAACAATCTACTGTTCTTAAGGTTGCTTTCATTGCAAGTGATTATCATTTCATTTTACTGTACACCAGAGTAATAAATCTGGCTTGCAGTTTCTAAAGGTAATTTTGAGTTTAAAACAATGTCATACTACAGTTTTTTCTTAGCATTCAGAATGTATATTAAAAAATACGAATTTATACACACACTGATGTAGGTATAAACAAGGTACTCTTAAAAATTATTTCTGTCACTGCTTTGTATGGAGCTGTTGCTAAATAAGCAGTGCTAATTGACGTGTGATATGGTCCAGTGAGGTACCTTAAGCTTAAGAGGCTGAAATACTGTGGAAAAGGTTCAACTGAAAGAGTAGATAACAACTGCCTGACACTTCACGAAACAAAAGAATGCAGAGTTTGCTTGAGGCATAAATACCTTAAAATACATTGCTGGGATTGCTCGATATTTGAAATAGTTTTATTTTTATGCTTGCAAAACTTCTGCTTGCCACTTGGCATCTCACTGATTATGTTGCAGTTGATATTCATCCAAGGCCTTTGACTCACAAGGAAGTGACTGCATGTTCTTGTCTGAGACATTCCACAGCAAATGCAAGGCAGTATGAGAATGCTTTGCTCAAAATGTAGCACATCTTGCCTTTGCTATGGGACCTGGCCATGAGCAGTTACAGAAAGTAACTTCTCTGCTGCCACTTTTTGCAGTGTGGTTCATTTTCTCTTTGTGAGACTCCCAAGTACTCTTAAAATGGTGCTGACTGCATTTGTTTTTCTCAACTAGTTTGTATTTATTCTTTGCATCTCTTTGCATTATTTTCCTCATCTGCACTCTCTTTGAAGTCAACATTTGATGGCTTTTGGGACATTCGTAGTAAGTTGCCCCAAGTTATGTAGAAGCCGCAGTATGATGTACCACAGACTTAAAATTTCCACCTCCAAATCATTCTAAGGTATTATTTTGAGTTATTTCATGATAAAATTCACTGCTCTGTATAGTCACAGAGCAGCTCTGCCAAAATCTGTTCATGAGTCTGTATGAGACTCATGTGGAGGGAGAGGGGGGTGTTAAAAATTACTTAAAATTACTTAAATGAAACTCTTCCTGTTTAAAGCACCAGCCTAAACACAATTTTTCTGCTTCTGTCATCAACTGTGCTGTAGAAAAGTGCATAAACAAGTACACATTGTACTGTTGGATAGACTGGCTTTTGGATTTGTCATAACCCAAGTTTCTGGCCAAATTCCAACTCATTTAATTATATTAAGACTTGACTTGCACTTCCTTGTAAATACAGTGTCAGTATGGCATTCCTAATATCCTGTCCTTAACAGTTGAGTGAAGTTGCTTTTGCTCTCAGGAGCAGAGATAAACCTGAGTGGCTGAATGTTTCGCTTTTTAAAGTGGTGGAGTTTTTAAGTTCTTTTGGGATTAAGTTACATTAGCTCAGTCAGGTACTGGCTTTAGTAATCTTCAAAACCTGTGAATGGTTTTATTAAGCTTTTGATTCCTAAAACATAGTGACTCTGAGGGAGTGGCTTGCTTGCTAATTCCAAAGGAGCTAAATATCCTGCTGTCTAACTTGTATTTCTGTGCAGTGGAGGTTAGGACAAGGAGTTACAGGCTAGGAAATATCTGGTTACAAAATGAAGTGGTTTTTACTAAAAAAAAATTTAAAATTAATTGGAATCAACTTCCGACATGTAGAGTTTGTTTTAAAAGTTTTCTCTGGGGCCCAGAGCCCACATTTCATCAGAATTTGGAACAAAAGCCTGTATTCTTATGGAACTGAGTGCCCCGAGGAGGGTGGTTTATTGGGAAAAGGAACAAGTATCATTTAAAAACAAGTAAAAACCTTGCTTGTAAGTGGCAACACTGATACTGCAGTAAGGAAAAGCAAGTAATTTTATAGAATTGGTGTAATTTCCTTCCAAAACACATTATACAGGTTTGAGATGGAGTTATAAAGATGTTTTCTTTTTCTTTCTGCAGCTCTGTTTCCTAGTGTTAGGTCTGTGAGTGAGAGTTTCTGCAGAGTTAGTTAAGAGTTGGCCTCTGTAACAGTTTCACTTTTTTCCCCTTTGTTTGCATTGCTGGTTTTATAAGCATGTCAAAGAGGAAAATTACAGAAATAGCAGGTATTCTACCAGTCAGTCTGGTGAAGTGCCTTACCTGGCTGGTAGGAAATTAGTCTGTGTACCTTAGGGGAGTGTGGAGCTCAAGCTGTTAAACCTGGAGGTGTGTTTTGTTCTGGTGATCAACTGTAGCCTGTTTTCACTAACTATGTCTGTACCATTTCAAGTCATCAACTTGAGCATTCAAAAAACCTGTCCAGCATAAGTGGACTGTGAATGCAGAGTGTGTCTCCATGATGTGAATGGCAAAGCAGTGTGCAATACACGGACCAGTCCGGTGTCTGTATTGGAACCAGTGCCACACTGTGGTTTAGGCAAGACCAGGCAAAGAGATCCTCCCTGTTGCTCACACAGGGCATTCTGCAGGAGATTATGTAACCACTGGAGCATCTGATTGAGTGTGAGGAGAGGATCGTTCCTCCCGAATCTCAATGTCCGCTTGAATTAGTTAAATTGTTGCTCAGTATGCTAATTTGCTAGTAGATTAAGATAGTAGTTGTTACCTGTAAGTTTTTATGAAAAGGCTAGAAATGGTTATAAAATTATAGACTAAACTGAATTAGAACAGTAGTTTTTATCTTTCAGGCTTGCTCATGTTAAAGCAAGTTAAAGGGGTAGTGGTGGTGAGGTGCTGCTGAAAGCAGTTTTGCACAGGCTGTTGTGTCTGCCCCGTTTCATGGTCGCATGGCAGAAGTGAAACTCAGAGCCGTCACCGGTGTGTGCTCACAGCCGCGGTGGGTGACCAGCAGGTCACAAGTGCGGCTGGGCGGGGGCAAATGTCACCTCTCGCTGCCGGTGGCCGCGGAGGCACCGAGGGAGAGGGGAGCAGGGCAAGCACCACTCCCAGCTCCTCCCTCTGCCCTCCCTGCAGAATATGGCATGGGGATCTTCCTCTTGCAGGAACCTAATGTGGACACCCAAGTGAGGAGTCACAGGACATCACAGAGACAGTGCTACCATGTTCAATTCCTCTTGGCTGGATTTGTCTTACTTGAATTTATGCCGTTGCTTTCTATAGCCATATAAACGTTTATCACACAGGGCGGGGGCAAGTGTCGCCTCGCGCTGCCGGTGGCCGCGGAGGCACCGAGGGAGAGGGGAGCAGGGCAAGCACCACTCCCAGCTCCTCCCTCTGCCCTCCCTGCAGAATATGGCATGGGGATCTTCCTCTTGCAGGAACCTAATGTGGACACCCAAGTGAGGAGTCACAGGACATCACAGAGACAGTGCTACCATGTTCAATTCCTCTTGGCTGGATTTGTCTTACTTGAATTTATGCCGTTGCTTTCTATAGCCATATAAACGTTTATCACACACAGCTTCACATGGTAACAAGTTCAGAACTTTAATTAAATGCTATTACAAACTCCTTTTATTTGTTTTTTCTGAATTTACCACCATCCAGTTCCTTTGGATAAATCCTAATTCTTGTAGGACACAGCAAACATTAAGTCATATTCCTCCATTTCATGCAAGTTGTGATTTTCAGACATTTGTTATATGGCCACTTTGTTTTGCTTCCCTTTAGCTTAATTGTCTTAGTTGGTCCTCCAAAGGAAGCTTCCCGTATCTGTAATCATTTTTTGATTAACTCTGAACATTTTCTGGTTGTGCTGAGCTCCTGTTTTGTGCTGAGCTGGAATTACGTATATGTTCGAGATCCTTGCTATTGGATATATTCATCTTTTATTTAATAATGCTAATCAGCTTTGCCACCTGCGTTTTTATTTTTGTTGGCTTTTTTGTATATATGTGCCTTTAGAAAGGCAAATGACTGGAGAAATTTGATTGTGGGAGGGTTTTAAGACTCTCATGGAAAGTTTTAATCTTTTAGAAGAGTCTGATTCTCTCACAAGTTAGCTCCCAGCTTTTTGGTTTTTTCTGCTTTCTGCAATTCCTTAGTACATTGAGTCATGTGTTCCAGAGCAGCTGCAACACATCATGTGATAGGAGAGGGAAATACACTGTTCAGTGAGACACCCTTGTGCATTAGTGCCCCAGGTACGTTCTTTTCTCACTGCTTTGGACCCCTGCACCTCTACCTTGGCATTTTCGTTTGGTCTGTGGTGTCCCAGAGCTGGAGAGCAGAGGCCGCGCTGTGCAGTGAGTGCTCGGTGCCAGCTCGGGCCGGAGGCTGGGCGGGGATTGTGTGAGCCGGGGACCAGGTTAATGAGGTTAATGAGTAACCCCCGACATCTGTCGGGTCTGCCCTGCTTCGCTGTTAGGAATCATTTTGTCTTAATGCCTCAAAGGGAAAACTGAGATTGTTTAGTTTGGTACAAGTGATGTGCTTTCACTGTCGGTTCCTTTTCCTGTGGATATATCTGGAATGAGTTGTTGATATTCAGGAAGGTATTGCCTGATCTGTTGAGGATGTGCATGTGTTGCTGGTGAGTAGCGACAGACTCTCAGCGCTGATAGCACCTGAACAGAACTTGCATGAAGGCAGCTCCTCACTGTTCCGAAGCACTCTGACCTGTTGATTCTCATTTCCAGTGTTGTGGAGTGCTCTCCAAGGCTCACTCCCTCCTTGTGCAGCTGAGTAAGACATCATATTGCAGGGTTAGGGTTTTTTCCCTGCATCAAGTTTCTTATTTGAAACTGAAATGTTACTGGGAAAATTAATTTGTTTGTTTTTAGAATTAATAGGTGATATTGAAAAAAGAAGCAAAAAAAGCTTTGCAGCTGCAGCTTGTTTTCAGGAATCAGTGTCATACAAGAGCATGAAATTATTTTCAACATTTAAGAATGGCCAGATTAGAAGATCAGAATGGTAATTTGGAAAATAATGCAATTCCCTAAAGCTTTTTTAAAGTAGATGTTTTAATTTTTTTTGATGTCTACACAAAGATCACCAAAAATTTTATATAAGTTATGAGAGCTTCAAATTCTAGATTTCAAATCTGAAAGAACAGGTTTCTGCAAACTAGTTTTTCATACTGCAAGAAGTTTAAAAATGAACCAAACATTTGACTTAGAATAAGAAGTCATTTACAGTAAGTATATAGTAAGTACTCTTTTCTGTTACAGTTTTTTTGGCTCAAAATAAATTTTCAGGCGTGGTTTGGGTTCAGTTAACTGCTTGGTTTGTGTTTGAGTTTGATTTTTTTAAGGACAACTTAAGTACTGTGGCACAACATAAGTACTACCAAGGCAGTCTGCATGCAGAATCTAAGTACCAGATACAATCTTAGAAGTAGATTTTACTGGATAGAGTAATTTTGTCCTGCCTTTTCTTATGAAATGCATTTCTCAAAGCTTCTGACTAGTAATATATTTTAAGTATTTGTAAACATCTGCAAAAATAATTTCCTATGTGCAACAGATTAGCCATCGGCCAATATGGGAATAATTCCTTGAAGAAGGATGACCCTGTTTTAAAATTAAGTATTTTAATGTTTTTACATGTGCATTTTGCAGAGAAGTTGCAAAGTAATTGGTTGCTGCCCACTCTGCCCCACTTACGTTTAATGTTACAAGCCATTAAAATCCAGTAAGGGGATAGTGTAGATTCTGAATTGTCATCTGCCCAAGATACTGGGGGTTTTGTCTCTTGGCAATTATACTTTCTTCCAATGAAGCAAGTCTTCAGTGAACTGAAGATTCCAAACTACTTTCTAAACATATGTTTCTGTATTAATTTATTAAGCCAAACCTATATCATTTAACGTAGACGCAATAGTACATTACAAGTTCAGCATCTGCAACTTGTATTGGTAACATAGTTATAAAATAACAAGCTGAAAACTTCAGTCTTCTCAAATTGTTACTGATTATATTGTTTAGGCAAAGTCAGGGTTTGGGAATCTGTAGTTTATGTAGCCAGACTTAAAAATATGCAAAACACCAGACACACTCCCTCCTCACTGGCTTGTCTGTTGCTCACTTTACAGAACTCTGACCAAGTCATTGCTAAAACTCTTACTGGAGAGGTTCTGGTGGTAGGGTTTATTTTAATTTGGCCCCATACATACAGATGCCAAGAGGGGCTGTTTATTATTCTATTTTTCTCACCACAGGTGTGTGTTCTTATTAACTACTTGGTGCTGACACTTTTTTGTGCAACCAAAGCCCGATCAGAGCTAATTCAGATGAAATCCAAACTGACAAAAAAGGAAGAAAAAATCCATTTTCGACTGGATCAGTTCTCTGATGTGACTAACAAAGTTTGTCACAAGTGGCAGTGCCAGCATAAGGCTTGAGGTGGAAGTGAATGTTGAATATGGAACTGTTTCTATTTTAGGGGTAATACAAGTTCCTGGATTAAAGCAACTCTGTAAGCAGTTTTTAGTTTTCTGCAATACTTTGTTTTCGATCAGTTTGATAATAAGAGCTTTGCTCCTGATGGATGTTCCCTTCTTGCCATCTGAACTCCTGTTGTTTGTTTCCTACTGTACATTCTTGTGTCTTTCACTGCTGTTCTGAGATGTGGGGAAAACTTTTATGGAGCATCCCATCCTAGTTCAGAAAAGCAATTATCTTCTCAGGTCCCAGCTGTGGGCTTTTTTTTTTGCTTTTTTTTTTTTGCCTTTTTTCCTCCTTTTTTCTCTTTTTTTCTTTTTTCTTTTTCTTTTCCTTTTAATTTTTTCTTTTTTTTCCCTTTTTTTCCACAATGTTCATAAAGATTAGCCATTATTGGACAATACTGATTTTAGTCTTGTGCTTGTGCATGGGAAACACAGAGATGGTCTTTGAAGACTTACCAGGAAGCCTTTATTTTTTTGCTACATTTTCCCTTACTGAGCATTTAAAAAATTTATCTAAGCTCTTTTCTCTTTTTCAGCACATTAGAGAAAGTGTAAAATATTCATATATGATATTTTAACAACAATTCTCTAATAAGACTGGCCAAGCAAGCTCTTTTGGTATTGTGCATTTATAACACACCACTCTCCAAGCAGTGGTCAGAGTTGTTCTTTGGTAGAAACCTCAGGTTCTCCTATTAAAAATTAATGCAAATTGTTTTTTGTTCCCCAATAATCAAAGAATTGAGCTGTCCTTTTGGAACAACCTTGTAAGAGCTCATGAAAATTAGAAAATAGATGAAAGACAATTATTTCATGAGCTTACAAGTACTTTTTCTTCTTAAGTTCGGAAGTGTCTGAGCACACTGAACAGAAGATTCATTTAGAAGTGGATTAGAGACATTTACATCTAAATGCTTGGCGCATACTAATACACTCATACAATTTTGGTATTCTCTCCACAAGAGAGCAGATAAATGGATAAAAGTGTTGTAGATTTCAGTTACTTATTAATGAAGTTTTTATTGGAAATTCTTACTCGGGAATTTCTGAAAGTTAATTATTTGCCAAATATTTTACAAGCAAACTCATTATTGTGCATTCTTAGTGGTTAAATGGCTACTACTTGAATTAACTTCAGCTTTTCCATTGTGAACTTCTAAAACTATCTTTCTGAATTAACTTCAGCTTTTCTATTGTGAACTTCTAAAACTATCTTTCACATAAGCTGGTTTCCTCTTGTCTTACTTGGGTATAATCACTATCAGCATTATAAATGGGAAGTAAGAGTTCAGTTTCCTAAGTGTATTCAGGTGCTAGTTTTTTATGGATTTAGGTAGAAATTGTAGGACTGCATAAAGTACTTAATGACCTTTATTGTCCTTGTCTGTTAGGCATGAAACACATCCATAGAGCTTCCATGCTCACTAAAGAAAGTTTATACTGATAAATCTGTTCTTGTGCTTCTAGTACAGCATTGGGAAAGTCCCTTTAGCAACATGTGGGTATGATACCTGCAAACTTTTTGAGCTTGTAGGATTTGCATTATTAATTTATGGAGTATGATTTCAGCCATTCATTGCCTCTAGCAAGTATCAGGTTTTTAACGTGATAAAAATACTGCCTGTTAGCATTATGAGATGTGTATGCTGATATGACATGTGCCATGCTCCATCTCTCTGTATATGTACTGATCTGTGTATGTGTCTGTGTATATAAAATACAGCATAAATATTGCCTTGTGAACTGCTCGGTTCCTTTAATTGTGCAGCATTGCTGTGTTCAGTCAGTATTGTCAGAGTTGTTGAAAACTGCTCAGTCTCTATCACCTCATGCATTAATAAGGTTGTGGTCCTTGATGCTACTCAAATTAGCCTTCTTCCCTGAAAAGTTACAAATTGCTACCTTTGTAAGATAAACAAAAAAAATTAAACTTGATCCTGTGAGGCAGGGCACCAAAAGTTACAAAAATATTGTAGTGAAAATGGTGTAGAACATCCTTTATTTTAAGATGTAGTGATTAGGGATTGTGTTTTCAAATTTTGAGGAACTAAATTGTCAGAAAGCCTGGCCCACAGTGGTGTGGCTGCAGGCAGGGGGAGAACACAGCTGTACTATCC
>NW_008236184.1:1955276-1991846 GCF_000691975.1 Corvus brachyrhynchos
GCAGGCGGGGGGAGAAGCCAGCTGTTCTATCCAGTGATCCCTCCGGCTGATCCTTGTGCCTCCTTCCCAGCTCCCACATGTTCTCAGGCTCTGCTGTCTGGTTTTTATTTGGATTGTAGTGGGTTATGTATTATGGTGGATTAGATACATACCATGAATTCTCTTAACATCCAAAATATGAACCAGTCAGATTGCACGTGCTTTTGGTTCTGAAATTAAACAGTTTTTGAGGCTGTATGTTAAATGGAGGGTGTATTAGCTAGATGGATCCTTCAGTATCTCCTGTTATTTTTGTGATTCCTGAATTCAATGTAGAAATATTTTTATTAAACCCGATTCGGCTTTATATGTAAGGGTGGCAACCTGTAATTTTTCTTCTGGTTTCCTGTCAAAGTTTAAACAAACTGCTCTTGTCTCCTGAGATCATTCTTTGACTCTTGGAGTCACATGGAAGTGTTGACTGCTGTTCCATGTCTGGAACAGCTTGTGACTGTTTACTGGAAAAAAGCAGCAGCTACATTGTAGAAATGTGCAGTGTAATATCTCTGAATAGCTCTGTTGTTGTCTTGTATAGAGAAATCACCTACTCAACTACAAATACAAGAAGGGTTCATTGTGCAAGTCTTGCACTTACTACTCACATGGTTTATCTACTTCCCTAAATTTTCATTTTGAAAGGTTTGCTCCTTTTTATATTGCTCATTATAGATGTCCAAATGAGGGATAAAAGATGGGTCATGTAAAATTCCAAACCTGCATCTCAAAAAAAAAAAAAATTCTCAATTTCTAGAGCTGTTTGGAAACTGCATCTGTTAAATTTGCAAACTTTCTCATGCTTCGGCTGAATCTGGTGTGCATGCATTCTCTGTCCTGCCATACCGTAATCCTCAGGTTCAAAATGGACAGTTCTGTGTTAGGGCTGTAAACCTGAGAGCAGAAGATAAGCTAGGCCAGAAAATCCAGAATGTGTTTGTGTTGGATGAAATGAAATTAAATGCAGCTGCACTAAAATAGGATTAGAATTAACATGTTGCAGTGTAGCCACACAATTATGAGGAATGGAGGAGGGAAGCAGAAAGGACTGGCTTTAGAAAGAGAATGATGGCATGTTTTAAACTGTAGTAAATTCAAGTTGAAGATGTGTGCATGTATCTCATTACTGTTTTGTTGTATCAAAGTCATGAAGTACTGAAATAGTTTGGCAATAGTAATTTGCTTTTAGCAAGTGTCTCTGGTGTCATAGTAAAAAATATTATACTTGGTAACAGATAAGTGAATGTTACCAAAAAAAAAACCTATGGAAGTTGCATCATTTCATGATATATTTAGCTCTCCATATATTTTTATTAGAAATGCAGTGATACACTAGCAATACAGAGAGAGGGAGGAATGAAAATTACTTAGAACTCAGTTTGTGAGGAGGTTGTTTTTCTTCATACACAGAATGTGACTTAGAACTTCACGTTGAATAGTTGAAAACACCAACTCTCAGGAGAAATTGCTTCAATAAATGGTTTGGGCTTTTGCAGTTATTTAAGTAAATAGATTATTTGAAGAAATGCTGGGCATTAAGAAGTTTCAGGCCAGACACTGCTAAGTATTGAAGCATTTTCATTACAGTGTTTAACAGAAGTAGGGCTTGTCATTCTCATGTACCCCGTTATAAAACATTGTTTTCAGTTGCTGTGGACTTGGATGAACTTTTAACTGTTTGTACGGAAGCTGTCAGAATCAGATTTTTTGTTTTCCTATTCAAAAGCTTATTTAAGCGCAGTTTAGCAGTGTTTGAGGAAAGACTTCAAAGCTCCAGCAGATCTGTTTATAGACATTTTCACAGTTCCTGCCACTTCTGGCATTGATTATTCATGTATATGATAACACAGGTCAATGAAACTTGTCTCCTAACATCTCCAAACAGTGCCAGAATACAGCTCATAATTCTGGGAGCTCAAGGCTACAGACTTAGACCAAGACATTTTTGTAGCTGAGCAACTGAGACAAAAGCAGAGACGCTGCTGCTGCTCTTAGTGGCAGATCCCTGATCATTTTAGGGGCAAGAGATCCAGTAGGACTAGTAGGACAGCTGGGTTAAATAGCTCAGGATGAGGAGCATGTGCAGGGACTGGGCCTCAAGACAGCAAAAGGTGCATTTCTCTCAAGTGTCTGGAGTGCTAAAGGCAGTCCTTTTAAGGTATGGTTACTTGGCTGCAGTGGTGACCACTCGAGGAAAATACCTGCTCCACATCAGGAGATAAATGGGAAATTTATTCCAGGCTCTGGTCATACTCCTTGGACACACAGTAACTGATTTCTGCCACTACGGCTGCCCAAAGCGCTGCTGTTTCCATGCAAAGCAGGACTGTGAGATGGCATTTCAGGCAACTGGGACTAAACGTGCCAACCTATAATGAGCAAATTAGGCTTTAGCAATCTTTAGTCCTTAGTTTCTTCTAAACAAAATCTCAGAGCCAATATGAAATTACACTTTTCTTGGAACACAGTTGTACTCCGACGCTATTTATGGTAGACAACAGCAGCAGACGTGGTTGATCTGATGACAGAAGTGAAAGCCCTGTACAGGAGTAAAAGAATTACCAAGGTAGATTCCTGAAGGAAGAGTTACTGTTTAGCTTTCAGAAATCTTGGCTGTGAAACTGAAAAGTATCATTTTGTGTAGTGATTTACCTTTTCTATTTAAATGGTCCTCAGTCTCATTTACCTATATCCTTATGTCAGACCAATTAGCATAATTTATTTTTTTCTTCATTTGGATCTTCTGTTTTATGAAAGAGACCAAGAAAATGTCACCTTCATTAGACAGTCACAGTAAAAACTTTGAAATGTGTTTGTGTTCTGGTTTTTGTTTTTTGAAATCACCTGAAAATGCCCTTATACATGCAAAGTGTAATGTGGCCTGATTATTCTGAATTCAGGAAGTTCATTAAACTCTCAGAAGTACTTAACAATAGCCAGCTAATTTCAGTTTTTAAAATAAATATTAGGTGAAGTACAGGAATGTATGCTTGTTTAAAGAACAGTGTTGTTCAAACCAATGAATTTTTAATAGTGGAGAATTGCAGATCTTGATCTCTGGATCTAAGGGAAGTGGTGTGTGGTTTTTTTGGGCTTGAGTGTGGATTGGTTTCTTTTGGGTTTTATTGTTGTGGGGTTTGTTTTGGTTTTAAGTTGATTGGTTGTTTCTGTTGGTTTTGATTTTTGTTTTATCTTAACTACTGCCCAATATTGTCCATTTTGGAATGTTTGGATACTTTCCTCTTTTCCCTGGAGTGGTGTTAGTTGAACTCCATGTTTACCCAGAAGAGGTGGATAACTTGAAACAGGTAAAGAGTTAGGGGTTCCTTGGTTCTACAGACTTAGAATTGTTGTACCTACAAGATTATACAGGCTTCCCTTTTCCCCTCCCCTTTTTCTGTTTTAGGTGAAATTGTGGTGAACGAAGTAAATTTTGTAAGAAAGTGCATTGCAACAGACACAAGCCAGTATGACCTGTGGGGCAAGTTGGTTTGCACTAACTTCAAGATTTCCTTTATTACGGATGACCCGATGCCACTGCAGGTTGGTTATTGCTCACATGGGTGCATCATGACAATGAATGGGATAAGTGAAATTATTCACACTGTGTTTCTGTCTCATATCTGATATAAATGGATGCCTTCTAAGAAGGCTACAGGATGAGGTTCCACTGTCCTGTTCTGAATGTGTTGCTATTCCATCCCTTCATTGAGAGTATCAGAATGGAGCAGTTTTGTACAGAAGTATATCCAGCTCCATTTACCTCTGTGTATGGAGGCTTCCCCGGGAAGTGGTTTTACAAAAGGCAGAGCAGGAATTACACACAGATACATTTCTTCTCGAAGGAGCTGTTTGCAAATATTCCTTAGGCTAGACAAGCGTCAGATCAGCAAAGCTTTTAATGTGGTGGTGATTTATTGGTGTTACTGATGGAGGACAAAGTAACCATGAAATGAGTTTTCATTGTAGATGAAGCAACGAGAAAAGGGAGAAGAACTCTTTTGTCTTTGTCAAAGCAGAACTCATGACATTCAAAACCATGATCGGTTTTTGGACAGCACAGCACACAACACTGTTTGGAAATCCAAGTAGTGAGCTGTATGTTATTTTCAGTAGAGTTTGCACTTCTATTTGGGGCTTTTAACAGAAATGTTCCATTAACTAAGGATATGTAAAGCTCTGAAAGTAGATAGATGCTTATTCAGTAATGGTTAGGAAGTTTGACCAAAGCTACTTCAAAAAGTTAATTTTTGACATGAAGTAGTTGTCAAAACTTGTCCCTGAAAGTAGAATTAATATTTTTGTCTTTCTATGCTTACAAAAGTAATAATTGGAGATTTCTTATATTCCATATATATATTTTATACTTCAAATTGTATTGAATTTCTAACAGTAATTTTTTATACTAATTCAGTAAATTCAGTGCAAATAGGGAGGTTATTTTGCATATTCCACTGGGGTTTCTAAACTGTTTGGTGTGCAGTTCAGCAGTACAAAAGAGCTGTTTCCACAGCCTCTAATTACCTGTGAATAGGCAAGGGTGGTACCTGTCAGAAAAGCCTAGGCATGCCTGATTTTTATCGTAGTTTTTTCAAAGTCGTGCTGTACATCTGGTTGCAAACTGCAGAATTGCAATTAATGGCTGTGAGCTCATGTGTTTCAGAAATTCCATTATAAAAACCTCCTCCTTGGTGAACATGATGTCCCACTCACATGCATTGAGCAGATTGTCACAGGTACGTCAAAAATAGTTAAGTATGATGACAGGCTTTGTTCTTATTCAGTACAAAACTGTTAACTGCCTGTTAAGTTCTGCAGAATTGTTGGTACTTGAGGTTTTATGTCATTAGTCTTCCCTGATTTGAAGTATTTGGTTTATTTAAAATTAGAATAAAATCCTTAAATGCTGAATAAATCTTGAGGTGCCAGAAGACTTACTTATTTGGGTCTTTGTATTATTGGCTTTAAATTTATAACTACCATACTGAATCAACAGGTGTTTTAGGAGAGACACCTGTTAATAGCAGTACAAAATTTTGTTAGCAACATTTTTACAATGAATCATCTGAATCTCTGCCACTGAAATACCAAAAGCACATAGCTTAGACAGTTAGATATAGCTAGGATTTCTGACAAGAGAAATGCTGTAGTTTTCAATCCTCTAATTCTTAGCAAGTTAATAGCTGGTGATCCTCAAAAATCTGTAAATGGCAATTGGCATCTTAATCTGAAGACACAAAATACTTCTTGTGGAGAACCAAGTTTTGATTTGTTGGATTCTTTAGGCTAACCTATTTGTTAAGAATGTTTTTCATCTTGTAATTGTAAAGTTTCGTGAAAGTGATAATTTTTCAAGTTTTGTTTATGGCATGGGCTGTTAAACACTTGGTTTTCTGACTGTAGCTAATCTAAATTATTGGTTATAAGTTTTCAATGCCCAAAATTGGTTGTGATCCCTGTGAAAAGATTAATGTGTATCTGAGGAAGAACATGATGAAGAAATGCTATTTTTTAAAAACAAAGAGGTGCTATTGACCTATTATATTGTCTTGCACTGGCCCACATTTGTTGCCCCTTTTCTAAAACATGAGGTTCACCCTAAATTTAGTGAAGTATAAGCTTTTGCTAACAGGAATTAACAATTTTCTACCTCAATCAAAATATGCTATTAAATAAAAAACTTCTGGTAGCAACATTATTGTATCTGTTTGAGCCAATTTTGTGTTTAATTACAGAACACAGTCCAATAACTTTGTCTCTTCTTTGCAGTGAATGACACCAAGAGGAAGCAGAAGGTCCTTGGTCCCAACCAAAAACTTAAGTTTAATCCAACTGAATTAATAATTTATTGCAAAGACTTCCGTATTGTCAGATTTCGTTTTGATGAAGCAGGTCCCGAAAGTGCAAAAAAGGTATTATTATCTTCTTATGAAATCCTGCCTTGCAGTCATTATGTGTAACAACAGCTGTGCTGATAAGAACATTTTGTATTATTATGTTTTGGTAGAGAAGTGGGGGGAAGAATTGCAAACTATTCACATTCTGTTACAGGAGAATATCTAGACATTTAGAGTTAAAACTAATAGGGAAAAAATTTAATGTGGTGTATTAACTGTTTCTTATCTAAGATAAACCTGTATTTCTTGTCATATCTGTTGTACTTTTAAAAGTTACTAATTTATTAAATAAGTATTTTTAAGGACTGGAATCAGAATGCTGCATTGCAGCTGTACAACAGATGTTTGCATTTTTATGGAAAATATTTCAAGCTTTGATACATTTTCTGAAAGTCATAAGCTTAATTTACCCAGAGGCTGAGTGTACTGCCTTACGGATATCCTTAATTGTGTCGCACAGCAAGTTCTCCAACGAGCTCTTGGAATCACTGTTTTGTCTAATCTACATAAACCTGGGCTCATTCTCAACATTTCCTTAGAAGAGGCTTGTACACCTCTTGACAGGAGGAATTACTTGGGTCCGTACATTCCTAGAGATTTCCTTCCTTGCCCGTTTGTACCCCCACTGCCCCAGGTCTCTGTGCAGTGGTGCTGTGTTGTTTGGGCTGTGCCAGCCCAGGTGAGCTGTGCTGGGCAGAGCTGGCCAGGCTGGAGCGCATTCCCGGCTCTCGGTGTCCCCGCGCTGGTCCAGCTCCCCTGACCTCCGCAGCACCGTGGCGTGGTACTGCCGGCATTTCGTAAGGAATGACCCACTTTGCTCTCAGAGCTTAACAATTCCCCTTCTCAGTAGGATCAAATTTGAGTTTAGCCCTGTAAGTCCCGAGGACCATCTGCCCAGGCATAAGTCTGCATGCAGTTACTGACCGAGCGACTGCTGAACAGCCTCAGCCCCTTTACTCTCCTGAAGATGTGTGGGCCAGAGCCTGTAAAGAACCATCCTGCTCTGGCCTTGCCCCTGTTCTGGCTGCCCCCTGCCTGCTGCCTGTGCAGGTTGGAGCCTTCCACGTTTGGCAGTCTTTCAGCAGTCATTCCCTTGCACAGCTTCTCAAATCCCCCTGGAGCAGCCGTCTCCTGCAATATCTTTACAGCAACTGTTTGTAATTGGCTGTCACAGCAAAGGGGAGTGATTAGCCTGGAGGAGAAGAGCATAAACTCAGCATCTCATTAATGCAGCACTCTTTGTGCTGCATTTTCTTGTGCAAGAGCAAAGAGTGAAACCCTTTTAGGAAGGCCCTTACATTAGGCATTTATAATTACATGGTCTTAGGTGATGACTTCTGATAGGAAGAAATGCTGGGTCTAGACAACCAGAGCATGTGTAGTTATAGAGATTGTGCTGGTGGCGACCAAAACTGTAACGACTGCCATTTTCAAATACCAGAATGTGCTCATTAGAGGAGAGGAAGAAAACTTGTACCAATATCATCTATGTGGTTACTGTTGCAGTTTTGCTGCATCAGGTAGGTTACTGCAGCTTTGCGTGGGTGTAGCACAGAAGCACTTTTACTGAAGGGAGATCAGGTTCAGCTAATCTAATCTAATGTTTCCATAATAATATTGTTCTGTTAGCATTAAAACATAAATGTATAAAACTGTGAGGTCCTTAGATCAGTTTTCCTGTATCAGGATTTTGCTTAAATTATTTTGGGATGCTGGTGAGCACATCTAGGGTGGTCTTACACAGTATATTGAATTGAGTTGTTTTGTTCTTTCTGACATTTAGATGGCATGCTGGCACCACAGTATGGAAAGATTTTATCTGGTTTCTGTTCCTGTCCTTCAGGTAGTACATATTAGCAAGGTTGTCCTGATGTTTAAAAACAAAAGACAGTGATCAGGCCTCCTTAAAGTTCTGAAGGGCCTCTTTAATCTATATTTACACTCAGCTGTTTGTACAAGATTTTGGTAGCTATCTACTTGGAAATAACTGTGTGCATAACTTTTGTAGGGAAGACCACGACTTAAAGTGTAACTGAGTTCTGATGTGAGGGGAATCCTGCTCAGTCAGGAATTCCAGTCAGAACTGGGAGAATGCTGTAGGAGGGGACTAACCATGGAATCCAGGATTCGGGATGGAGGGGCCTGTGGACATCGTCACCTTGTCCACCTTTCTCTTCAGACTTGCCGAGATTAGATCAGGCTGTAATTAAATGTCATCCTAGTAATACACAGGAGTAGCACTCTATAAATAAAGCCCTGTTAGGTCAAAACAAAATACCTGCCTACTAAAATATGCATTTCAAAATACAGGAGTATAAATGTCTCTACTTGTTGCCAGATGATTGCAAATGTTCTTTTTAGAGCAATAGTTATACAAAAACAATATCCATGGTAATTCATGTTTAAAAACGAGTTTTAGATATATGCAATAGTTAAAAGGAGAACAGATGCTAATTTTATGCAGTTAAGTAATTTGTTTCATGCATAGTTCCATGCACGTACTGGCAATACTCAGCAGCATCCAGTGACATAAATTAGTGTTGGCAAAGAGAGTGTAATCTGTTCCTAAGGAAGTGTCTCTATTTGCTGAACAGGACATAAGGGACAATAACTGATTAAGCTGCCTTACTAGAATAGAGATTATTCTGAGTCTCTCTTTGAGGATCTTGGAAAGATCCTCTTTCCAAGGATCTCTTTGGATACTGTGAAAAGAAGGATCCAAGTTTGAAAGCAAGCTTCTGATGTGGACAGTTTGACAGACTTGACACATGGGTAATGTTGGCAGAACTCTTGGAGGTGTTTTTCTTTGCCTTTAAGCAGAAACATTGTGAGAACACATTCGTTTACTTTCAGGTAAATTATTATGGAGAAGCTTAAAAATTAGTTCTGTTAGAAAAATATCCATAACACTTGTTGCAGCCAATACATCCTAATAAAATACTGTCTAAGCATTAGTCAGCCAGGTAAATATTTTCTTCTTCATTTTTATTAGTGGATATTTGGGAAGCAAGCGTTAAGGAAAAGTAGAAGGAATGGAAATTTGCACTCACCACTGTTTAGCAGTTTAATTTTGTTTTGTCTCTAAAATAAAGCGATAGAGTCTCCAAAGGAAGGAAAGCCAGATGGGTGTGGGAGGAAGTGGAGGATGGGGAAGCAAGGGTAAGCAAGTTGGGGAAGTCTTAAGTTAGGCAGTGCGAAAAAAGAAGCATTTCACATTCCTTAGAGGAAAGGAATTATTTTGTTCCAAAAATGACAGCAAACAGTCAAACTGAAAACTCCTGCTATTTTTTAGGCACTAGTTGACATTAGACTGGGAAAATAAAATGTATGAAAAGGTGAGTCTGTAGGTCTTCTGACTGTTAGGTGATGGCCAGTGTGTTGCCTCACTGTGCACATGGATCTTGGCAGTGCCCCAGAGTGGCACACACCCTGTGCCTCCATGAGTATATCTCCATTTTCTCATCCCTTTCTCTTCTGCAACTCCCTCAGTTCTTTTCTTTCAGGAAGCTTTTTGGAATGAGAGCCGTTTCAGAATCACATGCTCAATCAAAACAGAAGGAAAGTTTTTATCTCAAATCTTGTTTCCTGTGCAATCAAAAGTAGCCTTTCCTACGTCATAACACTTGGGATGGAGGGGAACATTTTTCTTTCCTAATTGTTATGAACAATAACATGAAACTGTTAAGAGTTTTGAACAAACAGTCCTGACCCTTCCTAATGTGTTCCCCCTGCCTCCCCAATTCTATTACCTTGTTCTAATTGTTTATACAGATCACAAAATTGGTAACGTTTCAAGGCACTGGGAATGCATAAGATACTGTCTTGATGGTCTTCAGAGGGGGGGAAGAAAACTTTCTTTGGAAGTATACTTATAGAATCACAGGATCATAGAACAGTTTGGGTTGGAAGGGCCCTTAAAGCTCATCTCATTCCAGCCCCCTGCCATGGGCAGGGACACCTGCCACTACACCCGATGGGGTTTTTCAAAGCCCCATCCTGGCCTTGAACACTTAGAGGGATGGCACAGCCACAACTTCCCTGGGAAAAGGTAAAAGGTATTTTAAAAAATAGAGATGAATTTTAATAATTCTCTTAATGCTGAATGCTTATTTTCCCAATAGGTTTTCCAGCCTAGGAAAATTAACAAAACCTGGTTTTGGGACCTAATCTAGTCCTGCTTGTGTCACTTTCTACTGCAGGTGTCTGCTTGGGATAGGAATTGCAGTAGCAAAGGAAAAGAGTATTTTTCCGGAGAGTCCATAAGCCAGGTAGCCTGGCTTAAGGAAGGAGAGGAAATGCACAGCTGTGCTAACCTAGCACATCTGAAATATTGCTGTTCACAACTCTTCTGCAAGAGCATTAGCAATACTTTGAAGCTCTTGCCCTTGGTAAAATTCCTGTTGAAGAGGAGGGTGTGCCGTGAAAGTATCATTAATTTTTCTCAGATGGGGGTTGAACAAGGGACACTGACATAGGGAAATGGCTTTGTACTACGAAATAACTACAGCCATTGTGTTTACTGCTTTTAATAAATGAACTTTCCAACAAGCAGCCTATTCTCTTGTTATTTGTCTGAGCCTAAATATCTTCAGCTTTACACAATTGTAAATTGGCAAGAATACCAAACATTTTTGAGTTTGATATGAGAACGCTTCCTGTAAAACATGTTTGTCTTCCAATTTAAGAGCGTTCTACTTATGGCCATAATCTGCTGAGATCTGTGGAATGTGCTTGTCTGCTGAATCTCTGAGACAATAAAGCTATTATAGGGATTTAGTGAGGAATAAACAGAAAATTAGTATGTCTTTAGCACTTGCTTAGTGGATCTATGAGTGGAATTTTTCTAAAATGTAAAAATAGAGACAGTAGCAGGATAAATCTATCACTGTTTTAAATAAGAGAGGTCCTGATGGTGTGGGTGGACTGTTTCAACCATGCAATACCTGGTGTGAGTTACATCTATTCTATGGAACACCCAGCGCATTTTCCAGCTCCTGCTTTATTTAAAAGCACAACTATGGTCTCATATTTTTTGTGGGGAACTTAATCTGTCTCCCCCCACCATTTTATCCCGCTTCACACAGCACACACATATTCTCTTTTTCAAATGTGGCAAGTAAATGACAGAGATTTCAGCTGCTGCCTATTTAAAAATAGGTTTTACTGTATTTCTGTTGTGTCATTTGGCAGCACAATGGAATTTTTTTCCTGCAGTTTGTCCTGAAGCCTTGGGCGTAGATTAGCATTGTAAAAGGCTTTCAACTTTCACTCCATAAATAATGGTGAGGAGTAGCTCTGCTAGAATCAATTACTGTAGTAAAAAGCTACATAGAATAATGGAAGTCAAAATGTGTATATACACAGATTTCCATTTTGTTTCATTGTGAAACCAGATTGTTATTGTGATAGCCAAAAGTAATCAGTTAGAAGTGGCCACATATTGTTGAATAGCTGGCTTCTTCAGCTTTGGTGTGTACACCGAAATCACAAGATGTAGTAAATGTGCATAGCTTCCAGTTATGCCATTAAAATTTTTATCAAATCCTGGAAATGAGCTTGTAAATGTTCATTTGGAAAGTCCTGCTACACAGTTTTCCAAGCACACTTGTACTGTTTGTGTTTTTTGGGGGGTTGTCACCCCTGTAGTGTTCTGTCCTGTATTTTCCTTTGCAGTTTCATTGTAGAACTGAAAGTGTGGGGAGAACAGTTAAAGAAAACATTGTTCTAGGACTCAACTTTTTTTGTTGGGGAGTGTTTGCGAAACAACATTTTCAGCTCAAGTTAGCCTACTGTCATTACTGCTTTTATAAATAATGAGGACTGTCCCCCATCAAAAGCCAAGGTATATAAAAATACACTAAAGGTTCCATAACACCATGTATGTTGCATACAAACAATAAAAGTACAGCAACTTTCTCCATGCAGAACTCAGCATAACTGAGCTCTTGAGTTTTGTTCCCGTGGCCCACTGCTGCCAGCACTGGTACTCCTTCAGTTCTGTGGTGCAAATCTTCCTTTTATGTCTATTACAATAAGGAAACTTTCCTTCACTAACAGAAAACAATTTCTTGCATTTCTGGATGCACAGGATGTTTTTCAAAAATAATATTCAAAACTGCTAAACTTGGTATAAATTTTGTAAATGTGTTTCTAAATATGAAAAGTCAGGAAAAGTTGAAGGGAAGAAAGACAATAAAAAGGAAGAATTTTGGGTGGTAAGAATGTGGGCTTACACTATGACTATGTCTTTGTCCCTGGTTAAAAGGTACAATTTAGTAAAATGCAGAAGCAAATACTGAGGGAAGAGGATGAAGTTAAAGACTCCATTCATGTCCTGATATTTGAAGAATAACAGCACTAATCTCTATTTGATTTTTTTTTTCTTCCTGAATTTAAGTCTTCTAGACATTAGGATTCTTGTCAAATCTTTTGTATTTATTAGTGAATGTCTACATTCAAAGAGCGACTAGAAAAGCTTGATGGTATTTTAAGTCTAGAATCTAATCCTAAATCATGTGCTGCACTCTTAATTTTAATAATGTTAGGGGAAGAACCAATATGGTTTTTGTAAAGGGAAGTCACACATGAAAAACCTCCTGGCCCAAGTGACAACTTTGTAGCAGAAATATCTGTCAAATGCTGTTAAATACTGATACCAGATTTTAGTACAGGACATGCCTGAATTGTTAGTTGTTGAAAATTGTCCTGGTAAAATTCCATTATGTTCTTTCTGTGTTTTTCCCCTCTTCCCTAAACATTGATTGCTGACAGCTGTCAGAACAGAGTGCTAGGCTGGACCTTTGGAACTGACCCTGCATGGCCACTCTTAGGTTCTTATGCTAGACTGATAAGTACTCTTTTTATTAAAAAAAAAAATCAAAATACTGATTTTTAGCTTTTTTACAGCTCTGCATATTTCACACTTACAATTAAGGGCAATAATATTTTGTCTATATAGATCTATAAATAACAGTAATAAACATCTCTTCCCTAGGTGTGCCTTGCAATAGCTCATTATTCTCAGCCAACGGATCTTCAGCTTCTCTTTGCATTTGAGTATGTTGGGGAAATATATCATAATCCAGGTAAGGATGAAAGTACTTGGATTGTGCTTTTTTCCTATTTTGTGATATGTATTTTTACTAAGACTTCTGTCCAGAAGCCGTGGCAAAAAGCATTTGAGGTTTTCTCCAAGGGTAAAAAAATAGGCTCGTTCTGCACCCAGCCTCTTACTCATGGTTATAAGTCATTCCTTGGGATAGACATTAATGACCAAAATCCAAAGAAATGTCTTTCCTGTCTTAAACAAAGCCAAACCGTGCCAGCATGAATACTCCTGTTTCTCAGTTCACGTTTCCATCCTCCTACTGTATGTCTCTGTTGGTACTCTGGGTACCCAGTGAATGTCCCATCAGGCAGGCTTGCTCACCTGCCCTTCTTTTGGGAATAAGTTTCTCTTCTGGTGGTATTGCAGGAGGATTTGTGCAACTTGGGACTCCATACCTTCTTTCCTAGAGGCTTACTAGGCAGTTCTTACCACTCAAAACCTCCACCACCCCTGCTGAGTTGGAGCACACCCTCTCTGCTCAAGGCCAATCTCCAACTGAACCTTGTCAGTTAGGTAAGCCTGCAAAGATGCCTTTGGAACTTGATTTCTAGTGTAATGCTGTGCGGTCACTGCTGAGTGTTCCCCAGCCAAGACACAGCTGAGAGCCATCAGAGCTGTAGGGTGACAAGCCTCCCCACAGAGCGTGCTGCTGCTGCAGAGCTGTGGTACTGAGATCTGAACTCAGCAGCTGGCACTAGAAATCACTGACCTGCCTGTTACAAAACATGAACCTCTTGTGGAATTACAAGATCAGGCCTTCAAATTTGCAAAACAATGCATGCTTTTCATGCGGGTGCCTCCATGACTGCCCTGTGCATGCACATGAATGATTGTGCATGTGATAATGTTGCACACATAATTACACATGGAATTTCTTACCTCATAAAGCTTGGGCAGTTATTAAGGTCCATGTATTTTCATGTTATAAAGTACTAGGGAGGAAGCCAATTTGCCAATAAAATGCCGATAAAATGTTAGTCTGTCACAAAGTTGCCTTTACTCTGTCCTTAAAATACCATTTGCTATATGGAAAATTACCTAGTGGAAGAATTACATAAGGTGGGTAAAAATGTTCCTCTGGAGTAGCAGACCAGAATGGCAAAGGAGAGTTGTTCCGCTGTGCTGCAGTTCCTAAGATAGTTTGAAATTTGGTTGGGTTGGGTTGGGGTGTTCATGTTGTTGTGAACCCTGGTGTTTGTCCCATAGATCTCTGGTTTTGCTCTTGCAATTCCAGTGCTGTTTAATGACTCTCTATTCCTGCTAATCCCAGCGAAGTAAAAGGTGAAATGCTGTCTTAGTGCTTCCTGAGGAACATAAAAAGCCTGCATTGCTCTGGTGTGTGTGTACGTTGTTTCTTTCCCAGGCTATATTTGATAGTTACGTATCCTGCCATTAAACAGGAAAATTAACTCTTTTTGTAATGATCATATTTTTGTTTACTGTCTTTGAAGAACTACTTCAGTCTGATTTTAGTCCTGTTTTCTTCTGAAAATCCTAAGTACTCAGAGTGCCAGTGCAAGAATGAAGTTGATAGATACAGAAAGCAGAAACCACACAGGTTATGGGATGTCAGCAGAGCCGTGACGCTGTTCTGCTTCCTTTGGGCAGGCTCTTGCTAAAGCTCAGAGCTTTCATGGGGGAGGTAACAGTGCTGAATTTCAGTTTATTCTACTTTCATCTAAAAATGTACTTCAAGTGTCAAGAAACAAAATGTAATTTCTTTCTGGCACAGCTGACTGTCCCCTTGGCACCTAAAGGATGACCAGCAAAGGAGATCCTTCTGTACAGTAACAGCCTCTGTAAGCTCCTGGTTCCTAGACACAAAGTGATTTTTTTAGTGTGGATATAAATATAAATTTATATAGAAACCCCTATATTTTAACATGGTCTTCCATTTCTTTTATTTGCTGTTAATACAGCAGTCATTTGAAGTTGCTGAAATTATGTAAGTTTTATTTTGCTTTCTTGACATGGTACCTATTAAAGGGTAACCTGTAAAGGGCTTATGTTTTTAAAATGTTGCAAACTTTGGCATATTGAAGAAAGAAATCCTGTGACTGGAGATAACATTTGTTCTTGAGTATTAGTATGCCTTGGCTTCTATCAAGCAGCACAGCAGGCCAATTTTATGTTGCTTTTCTATTAAAATTGCAGGGAAAAAAATACACTGACATCTTCTTGTATCATCAAGCTGTCATTAAATCACTGCTTTCTTGTAATACAGCAATAGGTAATATAGATAATACTAGTCCTGATGCTAATGGTATATTTTTGTAATTAGGAAGGTAAAGAGTTTGATTTTTTTTTTTTAATGGGCATTGATGACTTTCCTTTTCCTAGCAAAGAAGGTGAATGGCATAGACCCAGGAGGTGGTGGTGGTGGCATCGGCAATGCCAGTGGTCAGCAGACTCCTCTGTTTGAAACTTACTCAGATTGGGATAGAGAAATCAAGAGGACAGGTGCATCCGAGTGGAGAGTGTGCTCAGTCAATGAAGGTTATATGATCTCCACTTGGTAAGTGTCTCTTGGAACACCAGCAGGAGGGAATTGGGCTGTCTTGTCCTGTGTCTCCCACAGCCTCCATCCCACCCAAGTGGGCACTGCACCTCCTAATTGTGCTGCTCTCTGGAGAGGCCCCCAGATGAAAGATGCTGCAGATCTTGTCCCTAAAGGAAATGTCATGTTTTGGCATCTGTTGCTTTCGTGCTTCTGTACTTCCACGTGGGACACACAGTTTCTCAGCAGCGTCCTCAGGGCTGTGCTGGCACCACGGCTGAGCCCTCACACGGGGCAGTGGCAGCTGTGCCCAGGGGCTGCTCTGGGACAGCCTGACTGAGCTGGTGACACAGCACTGCAGCAAGAGGGAAGATGGTAAAAAACACAGGGAAAAGTAACCTTTTTTTATCATGTTTTTTCCACAAGCCTTCCAGAATATTTTGTGGTTCCATCTTCCTTAGCAGATCAGGACCTGAAGCTGTACTCCTACTCCTTCATTGGGAGGCGAATGCCAGTAAGTGTCCTCTTTGTTCTGGGTACTGCTCCTGGTCATTGCATAGTATTCACCTTGGGGCTGTTTATGCCAATTAACAGAGTTCTGTGCATAAGATTAAGTAAAAAATTTGTACAGAATAGCTTTAACCTGAATTATTGTGGTGTTCCTTGTGTTTTTTCCCCGTGTTAGTTATGGTCCTGGAATCACCCCAACGGGAGTGCCCTTGTGAGAATGGCCAACATTAAAGATGTATTGCAGCAGCGAAGAATCGATCAAAGGTAAATGATTGGTTGTGTTACTCTTTAATCAGAGGGCTGGGGTAACACCAGTGGTGACTGTGTGACACAGCAGTGGGTGGCAGTGGAGGGGACGCAGTGTGACACTGCAGTGTTGTAGTGCGGGAACTTTGGAGAGACTGTTCTCTGGATGTGGTTCTGGCACAATTTTCATTCAAGGCCATTCCAGTTTCAAATACTGAATAACTTTTCAGATTTTAAGGTATGTTTATTTTTTAGGGGGCTAATGATTCAGATGACAGAATTTATTGATAAAAGGATCAGATTTTCTGTAATACAGCTTACGTTGGTAGAGATTTTCTTACCTCCTTCAGCAAGACAGTAAAAAAACCCCTTCATTTGTGGCATTGGGAAATACAATTCTATAGATTTAGTGTCACAATGCACATGGTATTTCTGTGAAATGTTTGTCATTCACTGTCCTTAATGAAAGACTGAAGGCATTTAGTGCTTTGTGTAGGTAGTTTACAAGGTTGATATTTTTGTTCTTTGGTTTAATTTGTAGGGTGACTTTTGTAGTAGTGCAAACACCTGCATTTTGTGTTAGGCCGGAGCTCTGAGTTTTAGTTGAAACACTGTCAGATTTCCTGACTTCATAAACTTTATATATGTTCTCTTTATTTAGCATAGATAAGTCTTACTAAAAATGATGGAAAGCTAAAAACTGGATAGGGTTATTTAACTGTCAGTCAGCCTCAGATTTCATTTCCCTAACGTAATGTTTTAATGATCCAACCTTTCCATTTCTTTGTTTTGTAATTAGCAGACACCAAAAATGGTCAGTAGCTTTATGGAGGAGCAATGTATCTCCTGAATATGAACTAGCAAACTCTTTTTTTAGAATGAGGTGCATGTTTTAAGTGGTTTTAATTGCTTGCAGTTAAAGACAGTGGCATGTTTCTTGAAAGACTGTTACCTTCCTCTCCAACAATAAACCTGCTGATTCTTCTCCTGCAGGATTTGTAATGCCATAACTCGAAGCCATCCCCTGAGAAGTGACGTTTACAAATCTGACCTGGACAAGTGTCTCCCCAACATCCAGGAAATCCAGGCTGCACACATCAAACTCAAACAGCTCTGTGTCAATGGTACGCTGGGCTGTCCTTCTTTCATGGGGGTGGTTTTCCTGACATGCAGTGAATTCCAGTTGACCTGGCTGACAGGGACTGTTACTGGAAGTTGTTCTGCAGTGTAATTACTGTCCCTGTTGCAGAGCCTTTCGATGAAACTGAAGAGAAGTGGCTGTCCTCACTGGAAAACACTCGCTGGTTAGAGTACATTAGGTTGGTACCATTAATAAAATGATGTTCAATGGGATGTGCAAAGCATTCAGCACTGTAAATAAGCAGTGCATCAGCTGAAGGATTCTTTGGTTTAATATGTAAGTTAGGTAAATACAGATAACCCAAATATTTTTTTCTTGTAGACTGAACTTCTGTTAACTGTTAAATCACTTTCTTTTCCTGTCTAGAGCCTTTCTTAAGCATTCTGCTGAGCTTGTCTATATGATGGAGTGTAAGCACGTTTCTGTAGTTCTACAAGGTAATACAACAGAGAGCACGCTGTAATTATTAGCATTACTGTGATAATGTAGGTAAACAGATTTAGATAACATCAACCGTAATCTTTGTACATAAACCCCACGGCTTCTGAACATCTCAGGCATTTGGGGAACTAGAAGGGAAAATAGTTTTCTTATGTATCTGAACTGTAGTATAGTCCTTAGCATCAAAGGAATATTTTGCTTTACGTCTTTGTGGGTTTTGTAATGATAATGATGATAGAATCAAAACCTTAGGGTGAATCTTTGTACTGTGTTAATTGGGCTAATAGACCCTGCATAAGCAATATCAGTTTAATTCAGAGGTTCTATACACAAAAGTATTTCACTCAGTGCCCACTCCCTGTGTCTGTGCAAACAGATATTTCAGAGAAAAAGACACTGAAAACCTTGCTCATTTCTGTAATTTTTACAAGACCTGTTCGGCTGGTATATCCCACTCTGCCCATGTAATGGCCTTCCAAAGAATGCTTCAGGGTGGAAAAATGCTGAAAATTTCTAGCAGCATGAACACCCTTCTTCTCAACACATCTTGGTTTAACTATCGGGCATTTGGGTGGGTATTTTGTTCTTGATGAATGCACTGCTGTGCTGGATATTGCAGGAACCCTTTCTATAGTATAAATCTCAGTTTAAGAAAAAAGAAGTGTGTCTTTCTTCTAGTTTGTTGGGGTTTTCTTTAATTATGAGAACAATTAAAACAACTGAAAGTATATTTTAAAGGAAATTCTAAGAAAACCATGGGACCTAGTTGCACCTTTTTGCTCTTTGAAATCTAATTCTGTGCATTTATACCTTATATGTTCTGTACATTCTGTATGTTATTTGCAGAGGAAGAGGGACGGGACCTGAGCTGTCTTGCTGCTTCTCTCATTCAAGTCATGCTGGATCCCTATTTTCGAACAATTGTTGGATTTCAAAGCTTAATACAGAAGGAATGGGTCATGGCAGGATATCAATTTTTAGATAGGTGTAACCACTTAAAGAGATCTGACAAAGAGGTAAAAATTAATTGTATTTGCATGTGATCACAGTATCTGCTTGATATCATCCTGAACATTTATTCGTACAGAAATCTAAAAGTAAAAATGTGTTCTAATACTTTCAAATCTCATTATAGTAATATCAGAGGAAAGGTATCTTTTCTTTACCCTCTGTAGCCATGTGAGAATCAGTGAAATACCAAGTGCAGTCCAATGGGTTTTTATGTTGCTTGAGGGTTACACATGAAAGCGTCTCACTGCTACAAACACTAACACAGCTCATGTTTCAAATTGAAACCAAAGGAGGTGAGGAGAGGGTTTGGAGGGGGTAGTTTTGCTGTGTGTTTTACCAATCCTTGTTCCCATCCCTGTGAAGTTATCACTCTGCAGTGCTTTCAGAGCAGGCAGCCACATGAGCAGACACAGCTGCTGGGAGATGAGGGAGGGGAGCGCAGGGCTCGGCTTCCAGCACTGCCAGCTCATGTTGTTTGGCCTCTTCATAGCAAAGAAGGGGCTGCTAACTGCAGGTGGAAGCACAGAGGACCCCGGTTAGGAACCTTTTTCAGGGACAATGCCCAGAGTCACGGAACAGGAATTTATATCCCCAGAGTGTGGAGCCCACAGATAAACCGAGGGCACTGAGCACCAAGCGGAGAAAATGTGTGAAGGGATAAAGAAATGAGATGCCAAGAGGGAAATAATGAAAAGCAGCTATTTTGGCCTTAGGAAAGGATATACTGAAGAGTGAAAATGGGAAGGAGGAAATATTTCTAAAGCTTTACATAAATGATGGTTTATACTTTTGCCATTCATGGGCTGCTATGGAAAAGAGCTAGAAAATGTAGAGAGAAATAGAGAGAAATTATCATGGCTGAATTAAAAGCTCTCTAGTCATTTCAAACAAGGAAGTAAATACATTGTAAAAACAAGGCCAAGTGGCAAGGAAGGCTCATACAAGCACTAGTTTGGAAATTATGAGGGACGTACAGATGGCAGAAAGGATTTTTGCAGCTGCACAAGTATGAGGGGAGCCCGGGAAAGAACTGTGTTTTTACACAGAAGGGAAAGCTATGCAAAGATAGTGCTGAGAAAGCAAGTGGCTAAACAGGAATACAGGGTGTTACAGTTGCATAGTATCACGAAAAATGCAAGACTCCAAATAGTTTACCCTGTTGAGTAATGTACCAAATACCCTAACTGCAAAGAAATCGGTATGATTTGGGAAAAGCTTATGTTAAATCAGATAATTCCTTGTTTCTTTTCCCAGTCTCCTTTGTTCTTGATGTTCCTTGACTGTGTTTGGCAGCTGCTGGAACAATACCCAGCAGCCTTTGAGTTCTCTGAGGTGTACCTGACCATCCTGTATGACAGCGCCCGCATCTCCTTGTTCGGCACCTTCCTCTTCAACTGCCCTCACCAGCGAGTCAAGGAAAGCACTGTGAGTAAGAGAGGCTGCAGCTGCTTGTCCAGCAGGAGACTACAGCCTGCCCCCCTGGAAATAACAGCATCCCAGCTAAATGCTTCCTGTGTGTTCTTCAAAATGGCACACTCTGTTTGGGGCAAAATATTCAGGTCCCCAGGTGAATACAATCAGAGTGTCTTCTCAGGTGATCTTTGCAGAGACAGTGACTAACTATCCAAGAAAAAAGTCTATTGAATTCCTTTGTTGTTTTTTTCCTAGGAAAACATTGCTACTGTACATTATTATTTGTACTCCTCTAGGAAGCAAATCTGTATCTGGAACTCAGGAAGTAGAATGACAGGCCATAAAGAGAATTTCATGCTTCAGGCAAACTTTGAAATCTCTTAACAGAATTTTTTAAATAGTTGAAAAAGTTGGGGATGTTGCATAAAGTTCCAATAGTAATATACAATGGAAGCATTTAGAAAACTGAACACTTAAATTTGTTTTTGAGAACTGGAGCTTATCAGAACTGTGTAGAAAACATTTGATGGCTGATAAAAGTGAAACTTACTTATTTTGTTAAATATTTTCCCTTTAGAGTTGTAGGTAGCAACCTTACGAAGAAGCAGAGTACTGAGGGACTGTTGCTGTATTCTCAAAATGCCAATTTGGGGGTTAAGAGTAAGCCAACAAACAATTTAATGTAATTGAAAAGTAACTGCACAAATGCAGAGCAGCTGTTTTCTCCTGCTGTCTTGCTGCTCTGCTGTGCTGCCTCTAAATTACATCCCTGCTCCTCTTTGCCCAGTAGTTATGTGCTGGTTTTAGGATTCATGAATAAGCCGATTTTCTTCGATTTTAATCTGCCTGAATGTTAACTTCTCATAGGAATTTGCTATAAGCAAAAATATTCAGCTGGGTGATGAGAAAGGCCTCAGGTTTCCATGTGTTTGGGACTGGTCTCTTCAGTTCACGAGCCGGGACCGGCTGCTGTTCCACAACCCGCTGTACGTCGGCAAGAGCGCGCCCAGCGTGCACAACGGGGCCCTTCGGACCTTCAAGCGCTCCAAGGTGACTGGGGGGGCTGTGAGGGGCTGTGCTCACTCTCAGGGGTCCTGCTGGGGATGCTGCAGGTACCGTTGCAGGAGCCTTCATTGTCTTGGCTTCCCAGCCTAAAGAAATGATTTTCTGTAGAAGTAAAGATGTAAATTGTTGAGCCTTGTGTTTTAGGACATTTTCTGATGTGGCTGAGTCACTGCCAACATTTGCATTATTTCACCTTTGTAAAAGTGATGACAGGCCACTTTTTCCCCCTGGGGTTGTCAGTATTTTCAGTAAATACTGATTATAAGTCAGTCATTTGTTGCTACAAAACATATCCATTTCTTTTTAAAGGCCACAAGTGGCCACAGTTTGCCCTGTGAGCCCTGCAGTAGTGACTCACAAGCTCAGAACTATTTAAAGGTCACAGCATTTCTCTGGATGATGCACCCTGGCAGTTCAGGGAAATTTACTATTCCAATGGATGTAGAACTGGAAAATTACCGGTATTTATTTTCTGCAGAAGAACTACAGCTCCACACTGCGCGGTGTCCCTCCAGCACTAAAAAACGGAATAATCGGTGAGCAGGAGTTCCTTCCAAGAAGAAACTCTCTGATACTAAAACTGAAGCCGAACTTTTTCCAGCCAGTGGAGGGGCAGAGCCACAATATGGAGCAGTACTTCAGAGACTGGTTTGCAAAGCCTGTTGATTTGCACGGAGTCATTCTGCCCAATCTCTCTGGAACACAAATAAAACTGTGGAAACTCTGCTACTTCCGCTGGGTTCCTGAGGTCCAGATCAACCACGGCGGCTCCATCACCGCTTTCCACAGAGTTTCTTTGCTGGCAGACGAGGTGGACATGTTAAACCGCAGCCTGCGGCAGTACAAGAGCAACTCCTCCTTGCAAGGCCCCTGCTCGGAACTGGATCAAAGCAGGATGTACTTCAGAGCTAATGGTTTAAATGACACCTCTGGTGCCCCAGACTTTCTCTCCTCCTCCTTCCCATTTTCTCCTGTAGGGAACCTATGCAGACGGAGCATTCTGGGAACACCTTTAAGCAAATTTTTAAGTGGTGCCAAAATCTGGCTATCCACCGAGACGCTTGCAAATGAAGACTGAGGTGATGTGGAGGTTTAAAGGTTTAGGGAGAATACTGCATATCATTTTGTCTTTTCTAACTTAACACTGCTAAATGCGGCGTTGAAAGCTGTAATAATTTTTATATACAAACATTATGTAAGATTTGCACAAATATTTAAAAGCAAGGCAAGTCATGCTTCAAATCGCACAATTTTGTCTTCAGTAGTTCTCATCCGCTGGGGCTTCTGCTCCCCAACTCCTCCTGTTCTTGGGGGTTTGGCTCATTACAAGTGATAGAGCATTTCATCAGCTAATTGAAAGGCTTGGTGTGGTCATTAATGAGGGTTCTGCTTCAAATACTTTTGTTTTCCCAGATAGTGACTGAAGTGACCCTTTGATAGAACAGCTTGGAAAGCCAAAGTAGTGCAGTGGAGATGAACTGACAGCTGAAATCTGGGATTATACTATTTTATCAGACTGCCTCTTCAGGAGTAATACTTACATGCATAGATACAAACATACTAATGTTCCATGACTTACCACCGTACATATGTGCTAATGCAGTGTATCCATGGAAGGGGTTGTTCCCTTTTCTTGCTCTCCCCAAAATGTGTTCATTAACAGTTAGTCAGATTTGTGCTCTTTGTCATGAGCTTGACTTTAGACTATAGAAATCCACATCAGGACAATGCACTGTTAACCTTAAAACATTTACTGTAGATACGGTATTGCAGTAGCTTTAGAAGTGCCTTTCATTGGGAGAAAACAGTAGCAGGATTACTCTAATGCAGCTGACACCCCCCCCCAACTTTTTAAAGCAGATTGTTGTGGCAAGTTCTTGTTCTATCCCCTGCTTCCCCCTCTCCATTTCTGGAAACAACAGGCATCCAGAAGAAACAGCAGGTATTCCCTCTTTAAGGTTAAGCTTGTTTTTAAGTCCCACAGGATCCTCACCTTTTTATAAGGGCACCTTAATTACTCAGCATTATATCCCTGCACAGATCCCGATCCCTGCCAACCCTCTCCTCATTTTTTTGTAGGATGAAGTAGCTTTCATCAGAACTCCTACTTGAGCCCTGCTGGAGGAGGTCTGGCTCCATATTGCCAGTTCCACGAGGGGTGCAGGTGCTGCAGTCACTGGTAGGCAGGTGCTGCAAGAAGAGCAGGGAGCGGTGCCTTCTTTCTGCAGACGTGCACATCCATAGGGACAGTGCAATGCACAAGCACTGCCTGAGGGAATTGCATCCAGTAGCCTCTGTCTGCTTAATGCAGCAGCCTCCTCATTGTTCTGAAACCTTTTTAAATGATAGCTCTCCCTGGATGCTGTGCCACAAAAGGACTTGAGTTTCACAGGGAGAAAGGCAGGAGCGTGAAGAATTCCAGGAGGGTGGAGAAATAGTGATGTGTCATTCTTGTAGGTTAAGGCTCCTGTCAGCTGCCTTCTCTGAACAGCAAGGTCATATTTTATATTAAATTATTTCTATGTAAAACACCAACACTGTTGAACTGATCCTGAGCCTCTATCCAGGTGTAGCCTTACCAGTTAAGGCACCAAAGGCCTTATATGATGGACTCAAAGCTGTTCTCAGTTTTCTCAGTGGGGAAAAAAGAAGGCTGCAGGATGGGAGTACACAGGATGGGAATACGCAGTGTATTTGAGTTGAAAAAAAGGGAAGGGGATAGGATTTGGAGGTCTTTGTTTGTAAAACCAAACTGATCTTCAGCACAGCTTAAATCACAAAGTGGGGTTTGGCTCCCAGGCTGTTCCCTGTCCAAGGCTGTGCTGTGCTCACACTGCTGGGGTTGGAGAGGGAAGCAAGGCAGGGCTGGTGCAAAGGTGAACAATGTCAGGGGAGTGGGCTGCTTTTTTTACCTAGCCAACCTTCCAAACCCTGTTCCTATGCAAAGAAGCTGGTGTGTGTGTGTGTGCTGTGCACAACGTGGGCAGGCACAGGCTGTCGTGACACAATGCCAGGTGCTTCTGGGCAACTGTTTGTGAGGAAAAAACGTGCATCACCTCAATTGCCTAATTATGCTGCAAGATGAGCTGAGCGTGTTAAATGGTCCACAAACCAGTTGTGTTTATTTCCAAGCTTGCTGGAGCAGTCATCTCACTTGTTCATTATCAAAGGTTTGTATTAGTTTGCTTTTGCCATTCCTCTTTTCCCATTAGCTTACTGCTTTCCCTGGCCTGATACTTGACATAAAGACCTCAACCTGTGTGCTTAGTGTCTTTTGGTACCAATTTATTTTCTTTTAAAATGACAGTTAAAACTATAGTGTCTTTTTTTTTTTCATTACTTAAAGATGTAACTTCTTTGGTTTAAAGGTACCAAAAATGTGTAAATACATTACTCCACAAAAGCAGCTGGTGGAATTAAAAAAAATGTTCAGGCTAGTACCCTTTGGGGGGAAAAATGGGTACTATATTTAAACAGAATTGTCTTTTATAAGGAGATTTCAGACATTTTTACATTTCAGTTCTAAAATGTGTACAGATGCTGCAGAGGGTCTTTGTATTTTATATATATAGCATGGGAGAGGGTTAAAAATAATATGCCTTTATAATAAACAAAACCTGTCAAAATACCTATTTGCCAAACAGACTTAAAAAGAAATTTTATAACATTCCAAAAAGGGAGTTAGGTAAGCAGAGGCTGAGAGGGGGCACCTCCTGCAGAGAAGAAGGGAAGAGATCCACCTTTCCCTAGACTTGAAGACAAGGTTCTGCTTCCTTGTGTGGCTCAGCCTTGCTGAGGAGTCTGAGCAACTGCTGTGTCTGTGGGAGTGAATGTGTGCCTGTGGATGCTGCTGCTTCGTCTGAGTTAAACAGCTGAATCCTTTCTGATATACTTTTGAAAGACAGGTACCAAGTGTAAATTTTGAAATATTCTCCACTCTGCACAGTTGCCTTATCAAGTCAGTAGGGACTGTTCTGAATATCTTTAATAACTTCCAAAAGCAATTTTGTGGTGTGAGTATGTATCTTTAACTTCTGTGTACAGAATACTGACATGCAAGTATGTATATATATGTCTGTGTATATATATGTACACATATCTCCCAGATTTTCGTTTCTGTTCACCATTTAAAACAAGATACTGTTAACGCCATTCTCATGTTGCAAGAGTAGAAAAGCTACCAAGCAGCTCATCCTTTTGTGTTTGTAGAAAATGTGCATTACTGCAGCTGTTCCTGGCGGAGTCATGACTTTGTACCACACATGGGGAGCTCCGTGGCTGCTCCTGTGGCTGCTGACCCCCAGAGCAGCAGCCAGGGCTCAGTGCAGGGCTGTGACTATGGTGGCACCTCAGCCTCCAGGTGCTACCCTGTGCCACACATGTCCTGCCTCCAGAAATGCACTGAGAACTGAGTGTGTGTGTGTGTCTGCCCAGGCCTGCACGTGTGCTTTGTGTGCACCTGCCTGCAACCACTCTGGTCAGTTAACTGCCTTGTGTTTTAATGAAAATGTAGCAAGCTGGGCAAATGTTTTGGCTTATTCTCAGATGGAAATATATTAAAACCAAAAAAAAAAAATCTAACATATATTTAAGCAAAAGATGAAATCTTAAATTTGCCTCTAACCAAGAGACAGAAATCTGTACCTCAAATTGCTCTAGGCAGTAGGTTTCTAATGCTGTTGCTGTGATGGTTTACAGTTCACCATTTCAACTGAAACTAAAACCTTTGTGCCTGATAATGATTTACTGAGTAAAGTAGCAGTGGCAGAAAGATTATAAAATCCTAATGCTGAGTTGTGAATGTGAAGTAAATTAGAGTCAATAAAAGTTTGTACCTTTCCACAGTGAACTTCAGGTGGTTTTCTTTGACTTCCCCTAACAAAAAAAAAAAAATTGTATGTGTGTGGTTTTTTCCAAGAATAGCATGGACAGTGTGCTATAGAAAGATGATTAATAAAAATGATGTGCAAATTACCTTTTTTCTGGCTATATTTTATTACAGTGTCTTCAGTTTGTGTGGTAATCAGAATTTCTGATAGCAGGAAACTTACTCTCTGGAGAGTAAGAGAAAAGATGTTGAGAGAAAAGAGAAAAGATGTTGGCTGTGTGTTAAAATTAAGAGAAACCCACGGGATTTTAATGTCTTAAAAGGGAATTCATCTTTTTAATTCCAATTGACTGACATATTTCTGAACGAGCAAACACATCAATTTATGTGGGGCAGAACTGACTATATTGAGTGTGGTCATCTTGGCACTGACCAACTCCTGTCTACTACCAGAAATATTTCCCTTTATACAGGTACTACAGATACAGCAGAAGGGGCTGTTAAATAAATTAGCCTTTCATACACAGCAGCACATTAGAACAGCATTAAAGCTTTATGCCCTACTCTGCCATCAGTGAACACCTGTATTTGTTTATGTACAAGTGCAAAATTCAAATACATAGTAGTAAGTGGGGACAGGCAGAGAACCACACTGGTCCTGACAATCCTGTCAAGGGGCTGAACTCACACCTTGCGAGGAGACCTGCCCAACATAATGAATCTGGGCCACACAGGCACCACAGAAATGAGCAGGACCTGATGTCCCAGATTCTGTATTGTAGAGATGTTCTCAGGGGGTACCAATGTGAAAGCAGCTCTTCCTCCTCACTGGGCAAACCCCCCAGATTACCTCAGAGAAGAAGTTAGGAATTGGGGAGGGAAGAGAAGGGCTCTGTTCTTCTGAATACAAAGTGACACGCAGTAAATCATACAGTCTTCTCTAATTATGTTTTAGAATGTTTTGTGCTAAAAGGACTACAGTAATGTTCCAAGAAACTAAAATTTTAGAAGAAACTATTTTTAATAAGCAGCAGCAGCAGCCAGTGGTGTGTGTGCTGCCTGTTCCTTTAAGAACACCTGAGCTACCCACATGATCCAACCTCTGTCAGCTGAGGCGTTTGCTCTTGCCTCCGACGTCCTGCACGTGACAAACCTCCACTGCAGCCCCCAGCTTGTGCAGCTCGCTCAGCCACAGCATCTGTTTAGGAGACAGGCGGTCGTTGGGGCCCTTCACCTCCACCAGCTACAAGGAAAGGGGGATGGTTAGGAGTGTGCCCACGGAGGAACTGAAGGATCATTAGCTCCCAGAGAAGAAGTATTTTTTTTATGGCTGTTATTTGTGACAAAAATGATAAAAGATGTTAGCACAATGGAAGGTCCAGTGGATGCTGAATTCTTACCCCATATTTCAAAATTTAACTGTAAGAATGAAATTTTATATGGCAAATATCCACCAAAACACAGACAGAGGCCCTGGTGAATGAAGACCTCTCATACTGAAAAATCAATTGTCTGCACCCTCACCTGCTCCAACTGATACTGACAGCAACTTAGGTGTTCTAGAGAACTAATTTCTGCTATTAGCTCTGTATCATAAACACATAACAAGTTGCTCCAACAGATGAGGTGTCCAGTAGTCTTCTAGTAGCTATTTCCCTACCATGCAAGGCACCATCCATGACTATTTACTAAATTTCTGTAGCAGACACTGACACAGTTGTAGACTCAAATAGTCCAGATTTTGTCTAAGTGGTGCCAGTAGAACCCCTTGCCACCAACAGTCAGAATGTGTGTGGCTGATTGGTAACAGGTGCTTTACATTACATTTAATCAAAGACCTTTTCTACACCAACCTTAGCCAGGGTTGATAGTTGCTGGCTCTCCCTACGCCCATTAAAGCTCCAGCACAGCTGCTGGAGGAGCAGATAATCACCCACTGCTCCGTGGGAGCTGGGCAGCTGAGCTGTAGCTCTGACTCCACCACCACAACAGGAAATTACAGTTTGTGTGGGCTGACAAGTGCAAGGTTTTACACGAGGGGAGGTAACTGAGCTCTGAGTATTCCCGTGCTCCCCACACACCTTGAAGTGCTGGCTGTGGGAGCGCCACACGAGCAGGTCGGGCAGCCCCCCCCGGCAGTGCCGCAGGTCCCTGGACAGCCGCCGGAAAACACCGCTCAGGAACGTTCCTCCAAGGCAAGAGACCAGGCTCTGCAACAGAAGGTTTGGTAGTTGGGGTTGGTTTTAATTTCCTGCAGAACCATTTCCCAACCCTCACAAGAATATTGGATGGCCCAGCTCAGTTCTTTGTTTAGTCTCGCATAACAAGAAACATTAACTAGATGTTTTCTACATTAATTTTCCTGCTGTGTTCCCAGCTACTGTTGCAGGAAAAGTGACCATATGAGAATATTGTAACAGTACCTGTCCAGGGGCTTCAACAAAAGTCTCCCTAATCCTAATTCTTCCCTCCCACCACTCTTGATCTGCCATGGTTCCATACCTCAATACAATCTGTGAGCACACTAGGGCCAGATGTAGTAGCTGAATGTCAAGCCTAATTGGGGTGCCCATGCTGGACAACACTTACTTACCTGGACTTGTGTGAGGGAAATAAAACGTCCCCAGTTAACCAGGGCTGCTGTTTTTCCCTCCTGACTGGTCCAGACATCAGCAACCAACTTTGCCAGTGTCTCAGAGGAAGCGGTGTGAAGCTGCTGGAGTCTGGCCTCTATGACAGCCCTCCTGTTCTCATAGAAGCTGTCAGTGTATAAATCCAGGGGGTATGTCTGGATGAAAAGGTAAATACAGCTCTGAGGAACTGCCAGCAGAGTAGCTATTCCCAGAATGACAATGTCCTACTTCATATTTTTCTTAACTAAAAAGTCACTCAAACATTGAGCTGATTTATCTTGAACATGCCCACCACATAAATATTTATTAACTAGGAAACATTTGTATATGTTTTAACACCCAATGCCAGTGCAACAAACACTGGCCACATCTCGGCCTCTGCTCTGTTGTTTTGAACTCTAGACAGAGGTTTCCTTTAACAAAGAATTCTGTGCATTCCCAGCACTCTGTGCAGTAACGTTCCAGGTGGGATCAAGACTGCTCAGGCACAGTGAGCCGTTTGAGGTGAAAGAACAAAGCTGTGATGAAGCTGGGGCTTCATCCTCCAGCACCCACAGGAAGAGCCCCAGACAGTGCTGAACACTCAGGGTGTAAAAAGCCCCTGCAGCAATTCAGCTTTGACTGCTGCTGAACAGGCAGGGCCCAAGAGCCACGGCAGCTTCCCAAAAGCAAGTGCAGAGTGCTTAGGAAACAGCCTTACAAAAATGGCTGCCACACATAATCCCAGGAAAATACAGCCTAGGAACGACCGAGAACCAGGTGTGAGCTGTCAGCTCAGCATTGTTTATGCCTGAGGATCATGATAGCCTTGCTCTGCATTAATAAGGACAACAAGAAGAGCTATTTGTACGAATTCCATTTCACAGTTTTGTATGGCCTTTGGAGTTACAGCTGTCCCCTTTCCGTCCTCCCTGTGAGCCTGGTGGTTTTCAGCTCAGCCACAAGGACTTCTGCTTCAGATGGTGAAGAAAAATAAAGCCACAAGACCACCTGGAATTATTGACCTTAGGGTGTTACAGGGAGTTGTTGGAGAGGGCTGTGTAATGTTGTTTGCTTGCTTCTTTGTCAAAAACGAGGGATGATCCCAAAAAAATGGTGGAGTGAGGTGGGTAGGGGTGTTAACAAACCCTAGTTTAAAAATAAGGCTACTGAAAAGAAACAGACTATTTTTTTTTCCAATGGAATACGTCATCTTCCAACAAGAGGAACAAGGCTGTGGCATAGCAGTATTTCTCCACTGACTATAAAGGACACCTTGCCCAGTAAGCTCAGCTACAGGACACAAGCATTTAGCCAGAGCAATCCCACCCTCTCTGACTGTGAATCCAGCCTGACACAACAACTGGTTACTGAGGGGGCCCTTGGTAATAAACCAAATGTAACAAATAATAAAATGAAGGGAACACCAAGGTGTGTCTGGAAAGTCCCTCAGAATAAAATGTTAATCTAATCCCAAGTAAGATTTTAACATGGTTACTGAATCTACAGCAATGGGCAAATAAATTAACCAAAGAAAGCCTTTCAAAATTACCTGATAGGAATTTCTGAACACGTCAGGTATGTCATCCATGAAAATGATATCCCACATTAGAATCCCATACAGTGTAATAAACGTTGAGCCTTCCCCATGAATACCTAAAGGGCAGATTTAATAAAAATGGAAACATTAATTTCTACAGCAATGTCATATGAAGAGGTACTGAGCCATCACAACCCAAAGCAGAAACATGCCATGTTCAGGTTCATGGCCAGCTGGTGTCAGCACACATTCTCACTGCAGCTGCAAATGCAGTTCATTCCTGCCCCATTCCCCTAGCCTGCTGCTCCCAGGCCAGGGAACTTCGGCTGCAGCACAGCTTCCATCCCTGCCCTGGCTCCCACAAGGCTTACTGGGCTAACTCTGACAAATTTTAAATATACTTTTTTAACATTAAAAAAAATACAATATGGATAATAAATATATATTAAAAACATGATATATATTTATAGTATATAATTACATCTTGTCTATCGTATCAAACATTATTCTATATAGCTGTTCTATTTTATTGTAAATATTATATATTATGCCTTATATATGTAAACATATTTTATATGTAAATACATATGTGTTCATGCATGTATACATGTGCCCCCATATGTGTATATATATTCATGCACACATATGAGCATGTCAAAACAACACGTCAAGGACACCAAGGAGAGTTCTTCAAATACCGCAACACCAAAAGGAAAACTCAGGCTAATGTGGGCCTGCAGCTAAATGGAGGGGGGGCCTGGCAACAGGGGACACAGAGGGCAGGGTTCTGGAACACCTTCCTTGCATTGGTCTTCACTGCCAAGACCAGCTCTCAGGGATCTCTGACCCAGGAGACCTGGGGAAAGGAATTTGGAAGACCTTTCCTTGGTTCAGGAGGACTGCCTTAGAGAACACGAGGGCAAACGTGACATCCACGAGTCCATGGGCCCTGAGGGATGCACCCAGAGCAGGCAGACACCATGGTGAGGCTACTCACCATCATCTTTGGAAGGTGGTGCCCATCAGGAGAGGTGCCAGAAGAAAGCAAATGTCACCCCATTCTTCAGAAAGGGAAAGGAGGACCCAGGGAACTCCTGGCCAGTCAGGCCTCACCTCAGCCCCCGGAAAGCTGACAGAGTGCCTCATTCTGGGAGCCATCTCTATCACATGGATGACAAGAAGGTGATCGCGAGTGGTCAGCATGGATTCACTACAGCTAAACAACGCCTGATGAACGTGACTGCCTTGTACAGTCAAGTGCTGTGCACTGAACAGGCTGCCAGAGAGGCTGTGGAGTCTCCCTCACTGGAGCTATTCCACAGCAATCCTGTGCCATGTGCTCTGGAATGGCTCTGCTTGAGCAGGGTTGGACCACATGACCCCACTGTGGGTCCTTCCAACCTTAACCATTCTGTGTTTCTATGACTCTGTGAACATTTCTATGTATATGTATGAACATACATATTCATGCGAACATAGGGAGACATATAGATGTATGAATATATATATGTATATAAATGCAAACACAAGGAAACACTTTTTCACTGTGAAGGTGATGAAGCACTGGCACAGGCTGCCCAGAGAGGCTGTGGAGTTACCCTCCTTGGGGATACTGTAAAGCTGGACATGTTCTGGAAGAGTGGGCTCTTGAGCTGAGGGTTGGACAAGATGACCCCCAGAGCTCTCTGTCAACTTCAGCCACTCTGTGATCTTTGTTTGTTGTTAGTCTGTTAGTACAATATATTATCTATAGTAGTGTAAGCATCATTACGTCGTACATACACATCCCAGAATGTATACGTTATTATACACTATGTAATGAATAGTATTGTGTGTATATATATATATGTATTATACATGCATGATACCTCATACATATGAGGGGGAGCGTGTATGTGTTGGGGTGTGTGCATGGAGCTGGAATGGGAATTCTGGATCATCACTAAATCACACATGGCCACTGCATGCTCAGAACTGTATGGAGCCAAGAAGACTAATGGTGAGTGGGTGGGAGTGAGGAACTGAGTGGGGATTTCAGCACAATTCTCCCAAATTCTAAACATTGTCCCCTCCCTATTTACCCTTTTCTGACATAGCCACTTTTGCTCCAACAGTATTTGGGAACATATCAGTAAAATAAAACTATATTAAAATATATATTTTATAGAAAGATACAAATTTTACCTTTAAAAATAACCTGCCTACCTTTTTGTATTTCACTTTTTTCCTGTAAAACAGACCTATCTGTTCTTACTGGTCAATGGCTTTTCACAGCTACTAAGTTGTAAAAATACACAAACAACTACTAATAGAGTCTTTCCAAAAAATCCTGCAGTGTTGTGCTATTGGTATATACTGTTTTCATGGACATCTAGTACCAAAAATCAGTGGAGGTTTACATTTCCTTAGTGACACTCCCATAAATGATAATGCTAGCATTTTGCCTTCTTTGTTCAATGGTAAGAAAGACAAAATAAGTGATTTTCTGTGTAGATGAAGAAAAAACACTGGGGTTTTCCTAATACATTTCAAAACCACCTTTGGTAAATGAAGGCAGCAAATCATTAAAGGCCAGGAAGCAGGTCAGGTTGAAAATACACGTTAGAGCACTTTGGTAAGGAAACGATGTATTAGAGGTGCTTGGGAAGGAAACAGAATCTGGTGTAATGAAATCAGCTAAAACTGGTCTATTAAGCAAACTGATTAGTAAATAGTTTCTTTACTCCCACAGTTATTTCACTGTAAAATATCCCCAAACCAACAGCGCTGTTACCCTGATCGAAACCATTCCTCCTGTAATGAGTTAATGCCAGTTCCTCCACTGAGCACATGACAGTGGATACACTGCAGTCTTCTCCTCCTTCTCCATCACCAATATCCTCCACGAGAAACACAGATTTTCCCATTCCCATCTGAGGACACATCTTTCCACTGATTGTAACCTGAACATATGAAAACATTTGGTTACTTTGCATCATCATGTTAAAAAAGCTTTAGCCCAAAACCCCCTTTTCAGTTTTCTTAAAATCAGAACTAGATTTGTTTCCAAAAATCAACTGAATAAAACTTAACCTGCTATTCCTGTGAAATCATCCTGTTTAGCTTTCATAAACTGGCACATTTTTCAGAAAACAAATGTCTAGCAAAAATGCTGGGCAGATGGGAATGTAGCCTTTCTATATGCAGGACCAGGAGCTAAAATACAGAAGACTGAGGAGACTGAGAGAGGAAGTGCGGCTCTGCTCTGATTTTGTCCAGACAGAATTATCTTTACAATGGCATGGAAGATTTTTTAAAAATCCATTCTAATATGATACAAGCGCACCACACTGAATACTTGCACAGCACATATTTAGAGCGTGTAACTCCCAAAAGTTCTGAAAAGAATGCTGGCATTTTTTTCAGCCATTATTCTAATGCTGACACTATGCTAAGGTTACTATCACTTTTTCTAGCACACAGAATGCTTGGCCTGCAGCCACCAGAGACAATGCACTGATCTGATCAGACTCTTCAGACAGAAAGGCTCTGAGGGCATTACTGATAAATTAGTGGAGTTTATGGCTGATCACACCCATAACACATATAAAGCAATGCAAATTAGATCAGTGTACAGCTGACTAACTTCAGACAAGAAGCTGACCAGTGTAGAAGCAATTGATTACAAAAGGCTTTTGTTTTAGAAACACATTTGTATTCCTTTTCCTGAAGCATGTCAGTCAGAGACTGGTGTACAAATGTAACAAGTCTCCCAGATTATTTTTCCTTGTCAGAAGTAAAAGGAGCTCACAAGTTGCTGCTCCCTTGCTTACATGTGTCACATCCTCCACAGTGAGGAGGGGCAGGTCCTGCAGCAGGCCCTGGAACTGCTTGCAGCTGGGGGAGTCTTTGATGCGCAGGGCGCGCTGGCACAGGGACAGGCGGTGACCGGTGCGCACGGCCGGGTCTGCCAGCCCTCTGCGGATGCAGCCAATGGCCTGGCAAAGAGCAAGGGGACAAACAACAATTTACAGAGATCTCTGCACACCTCTCTGTTCAAGAGCAATTGACTGAAGGAGCACAAACATGTGAGTGTAAAAACGAGCATACAGGACAGGGCCACCTTGCCAACTGATGTAGTGGAGCTCTAACCAATGAGTAACATTTTGCAAGGAGGCTTCTGGATTCAAATTTACACTAGTACAGTAAAAAAAAGTCCTCTTCATTTCTACTAATCAGTATAAGATTAAAGAAGTGGATTAATTTTCCTAGGAGAAACTGGTTGTCTGACCTTGGGATTCCTACCAATATCTGCATTTTTAGGAGACTCTACTCCACTGTTCTTTCCATAAGAAATATTTTTTTAATGTTTTCAGACAATGCCTGCAGTGTTTCCAGCTTTCCAGCAGCAGTTGTGAAGATACCTTCTTAATGTTTTTCAAGTGCTGATGTAAATTCAGAGCCAGCCGATCCCACCATCTCCCTCTGCTGTCAGCACAGTACACATCCTGGGCCAGGAGGCTCTGCAGCTGCTGCACTGCTTCCTGTAGCAATGGGATTGTACCTTTATTAACTGGCTTACAAAACCAAGTTCAAGTTAGCTTGTCACTTCCCCTTCTAATTAATGAATACTACAGAAAGTTTGTCTCTGGACAATCCAAACCTACTTTTTACTCCATTACCCAATATACCTGTTTCTGATGCATATGCGTATCTTAAAAACACTAGAATAGAGACATTTTTTTGTAAACTTAAAGGTTAGCTGCCAAAAATACAGTATTTTTATCCTTTCTGTATTTCTCATTGTATATAAAAAATATCTAAGTGTTACTTGCTGCTTTTTTGCAGAGGTGAAGTCTTCAGAATAATCTGATTTGTTTTAACATGTAAATCAAAGGCCTTTGGAGATATTAGCCCCCAAGGGAGAGGCAGGGATTTCTGGAAGAATTCTCTTTCAAGATTTTTCTTATTTAAAAGCAATAGCCAAATCTAGTGAAACACAGGTATCTTTAAATAATGAAAGAAGCATATCTCAGCAATAGTCTTACGGTGTATTATATATGGTAAATCTTCAATGCATAAGCAGAAATCAAAAAAATTTAACTTTCTAGAGCAGCACAAAAAAAGGGCTCTTTTCCCTTAAAAGTAACTTGTTACTAGAACTGCAGCAAGGCCTGGCAAACATTACCACCATTTTCCAGCCATATCAGAAATGTAAAACAATGTACAAAAATTTAAGCACATATTCCTATTCACTTCACCACTTTACCTTATACTTGTGAAGTCTCTGCAGAATTTCAACTCCTTGAGAAAGGATTCTTGTGTACACCCAGCCAACCGTGAAACGTCGCAGGTAATCAGGTAAAACTCTGTGATAGCTGAAAAATAAGAGCAGCTCAGATCCACTTTAAATTAATAAAATTCTTTTACTAAGAATACTTATATCTAAAGCACTTATAAAAATTAAATGCCTTATATATCCAAATTGATCTGAAATGAGTATCCCAGCTGCAAAGTCAAGAACCCAAAGGTAAGGCAATAGTTTGGCTTAGGGAGCAGCACTTGCACAGCGTATTTTAGTTTCAACACCAGTGAAATTATCAGTTAATCAGTTTTACAACAGATGCAAAACAGTAACTTATTACATCATATTTTGTTACCAACTTATTCTCATAAACCAGAAGTTGAACTTCAGAAACAAAGCTGGATAAAAGAAGTCTAGAACAGGAATTTCCTGCCATAAAAGAAGACTAACATCTTTTCAGTAGGCACCTCTGTGTTTCAGGACAAAGTCTTTTAAATGTCTTATTCAAATCAAAATAGATTTTTCCACTGTCTTCAGTGTAAAATGGAACAGACCTCCCAATGACCCTCTATGAATATTATTTTAAATCAGTTCACATGGAACTGAATATCATGCCAAACATAAGGCTTTAACTTGTGGTGTATCATTAAGCCAGAAAACAAAATAATTAAAAGAAAAACTGATAAAGAACGCTTCATATCCAATACATGTTATTTCAGTTCTCAGATATTCAGTAACATTTCCTGAGCAACACCCACTTGGAAATCTCAAGACGTGAATAACCCAGCATGTTTTCCCATAACATTTGCAACATCCTTTTGTCCACAGTGAATTTTAATTTCTGCTTATTGCCATTTGTTTGAAAGTCATAAAAAATACTATGACAAGGGAAAAATAAGGCTGTTGTTCTCATGCACTGGCACATAGAACAGAACTGTTTTAGT
>NW_008236184.1:1991886-1998693 GCF_000691975.1 Corvus brachyrhynchos
ACTTAAAAGCTAAACAAACAATCAGGAAGTTCCCAGCTTTCAAGAACATTAAAGTCTCTAGCTTTATCAGGCCTAAATAACATAAGCCTCTCTCAAAAGGAAAAGTACCCAAGGTAAGATAATACACTTAACAGTTTCCTGCAAACACGAGGCCAGTTTCCAGTTCACTACCTCAAAGAGGGATGATTCTTCAGTTCGCTCCAGGTTTCTTTAGCACACAAATACATCTGATTAGCTTCTTCCCAGTTCCCATTTACCATTGCAGCAGCTATATCATTTGACAGATGAACAGCAGTTGCATACCTGTAGTAAAAAACCACAACAATTTTATTAAGCTTAAAAAGCATCTACAGCTGAAAGAAATTCTTCCCTTCCAGTCTCCAAAGACATTAGAACATGTAGCCATCTTTATTCTTAATCTTGTAGGATTAGCAGAGTTTAAACTAGCAGGGTATGTGGTGTTTAAATTTCCTTAATACTAGAGAATATAATTTTTGTTTAGTTCCTAAGCAGCACAGCAAATGAAGAAACAGCTTTCATAAGATGATCATGAAGCAAATAAATATGCTATTTTGGCTCGAAATGCAAGCCACTGTGAATTACAAGTCCTACCTCAATATAAAATTGTATTTAAAATCATTGCAAAATTAACACTTCTACATATATAGATCTGGAATTCTACATTTGAATTCTTATTTGCCTGCACAAGTGCTGCAGTAAAGCTTTTCTAGAAATGAAGAGATTCCCAAGCTGCCAAAGCTCTCCTTACCTGATAAGATCCTCTCTGTCCTGGAAGACCTGTGTTTTCCTGTATACTGTGTAACTGGGGAACACCATATGCCCCATGTTAGCCCTAAGGACTGTGGAGAGCAGGCCTTGCCCAGCACTGCCAGCTTCTTCCTCTTCCAGTGACTCAGGTAGTGAAAACAGCAGCAGAATTCGAGAAAAGACAGCCCGAGGGCCTTTGCAGACCCTGACACATTTTCCAGCCAGGTCCTTCACCCTGGAAGGACAAATAAAATTATTATAACAAATGGTTTTTACCATCACTTTTAAAAACTAAAATAAACTGAATGAAGTATGAGAATAACTTTTTTTCAAGCCAATTAATGCATAAACTTGATTTTCCTTGAAAGAAGCAGAGAGACTATAGAGTCTAGTATTTACTTTGACTCACTGTGAATTGAAATATAAGGCTGCCCTTTTTTTTTAATAAATTTACTAAATGCATTCCTTCTTGAAAAGGCATCTAGATTTCAGTCATTTGAAGCACAACTTCCACTCACCTTCAAAATGTAAGCATTTACCTTTTTAAAATCACTGTCCCAACACCAGCCTGGCTCCTACTGAAGATCGAACGCTGCTTTGACAGCATCAGAAAATCATCCACAAGTTGCTGTTTCTGACCGTTTGGGTTTGGCAAGTGAAAGATCTTTGCCAGTGTTTTTAGCTCAGGGGCTGAAAGCAAATCCAACCCTTCACACAGGTCTTCCAATTCAGATTCTAAAAGTAAAATTATCCACATATATTCATTCTATGTTACACACATACAGTCAAGCAACAGCTCACAGTACATTCATACAACCTAGTACCAATCTAATGATTTGGGTTCTTCAAAAATGTATTATCAATGCTATCTGGTTCACCCTGAAATTCTTCTGGATCTTCTTCTGGACCTTTTCACAGGTCTGCTTTGAAGGAATGGAATAATCAGAAAAAGAACACCCTTTACAACTTCAAAACAACAGCAAAGATTAAAAAATCTGTTGACTTACAAAAAAAAAAAAAATGCTGTTCAGAAAAACTGGTCTTCTCTATCATCTAATTTGCACTATCTGTATTTTCACAAGACCACTCATCTACCTGAAGCCTTTATTCTGCACCTCTATTCTCTTCCCAAGGCACGGACAAGCATGTAGTGCATTGAACTCTAACAAGACAAAACTGCAGATTTTATTTGTAGTATTTTAAAGGTTATTGATGCTGGCCTTACCTGTTTGTAGAAATCTGGCTTCAGCCAGTTCTTCAATTATTGGAGACAAATCCACACTTATCTCTTCATACTCTATTTTGTTCACCTTTAACCAGTTCAGCTTGCGTTGAAAAAGTCTCACATATAATTTCTGCCCACCAACTGCAAATTAATTTAAAACAGGGAAGGACAGAAAGAAGAGTAAATTCTCAACACAGTACTAGGCACAATCACCACCTTAACCAGAAAAATTACTTTGATGCAAGTAGTCTCTAAAACACATTTTAAATCTCCCCATGTTCTACAAGGAGACTTGATAAAATACCAGGACTTACCTTTCCAAGTAATTAATAAGTTTATTAGAATCTTTAAGTTTTGTAGGTGGAAAAGTATTACAACATATTTTGTAGGCAATGTACATTACTAAAATTCATTTTGACATGCTTACCCTTCAAGAAATATTTTGTTTTAAAGAAAAAGACAACTTCATTTTTCAATCCTGCATACTGTGGTGTTAAATAGGTCTTTTTGCTTTCTTAACCAGTCATTCAATAACCAAATATTTCATGCTGGGGAACAAAAGAAGCTGTAGTCTGACAGAATAATGTCGTAATCACAGAACACCTCTTTGTGCAGCATTCTTCAGATTCTTATTTTTCCAAAGATAAGCCTAATTTTACAAATATATCTACTGAAAACAATGAGAAAAAACCTCCTGATCATTAGATTTTATCAGGGAAATATTCTTTTAAAGTACCTTTTAAAAAGACTTTTTAAATACTAACGATGCTGAAATTCAACAAAATAGCTTATTAAATTTTAGCTGAAAATAGTCTAGCTATTGTTACTACATTCAACAACCTTCTGAATACTTCATTCAACTCCCATTAACTTCTAAATTTTTTACCCGTCTGCTGCTGCTGCTTAACTGAAACTGATCATTAATAAAAAGACACTGAAACACTAGCAGGCCTAGGTATACTTAAGAAATGGCAGATAAACATTAAAAGTTCATTTAACAATTCTCCTGTCCTTAGAAGGCTTTTTCAGTCTTTTCTTTAATAGAACTTTTCCAGGATCAATTCACTGACAGAACTACATTCAGACATATAAGTCTGTCATTTTCTCTGTGGGGTTATAACTCCTTTAAAGTCTGTCCCCAGTTTTTATCATTCTGGAGAAAGGAAAAGGGTTAACACATGGACATTCTTTCCCCACACCATGGAAGTGACCAAACTAGGGCTCCAATAATAATTTCATAATAAGCTTCATAAACTTACACTCACTCACATTATTCACTGAAGAATAGTAGACATTTCAGCAGAAAATAATTAAATACTGAAAATACCTATATTGAAGCAACCTCATAGTACTAAGCAGGTACTATGGGATTTTTTGTGTTATGATAACTGAAAGATGACACTTGCTTAGGTAGAAACTTCTAATGTGGGACAGATAATTCATCTACCTGAGCTTTTAAAGTATCCTGCCTGGTATTTCTTGAAGGCAACGACATCCATCTGTCAGTTGTCCAGGATTTGTTATCTACTGACTTAGTGCTATCCTCTCACTTCTCACAGCTCAATTGCTGCATCTTTCCTACCCTGCAAAGAGAGATTTTTTATCTGTGATCCTCACATCCAGTGATTATCAGCACCACTTTGCAGTAATTCTTTCTGTATTCCCAAGTCCCGTGAGAGGGGAATTCTGGAATCACACTACTGAAAGAGAAACAAGCAGTTCTTTTATTTAACATAACAAGCTCCTGTTACTGATCAGTGTTGTTCACATCCAGGGAAGTGTGGATGCTAAAAAGCAGGAGCAGAGGAATTTTCCAGCTGCCTTTGCATTTTATGAAGTTTCTTTCTCATACAGCTAGCTGAGAAAAACAGTTGCTGAAGCACTTTGTGAAGTTTTTCTTTCTCATGCTTTAGCTGAGAAACAGTGAAAGATGGTTTTGTAAACTATTACTATATCTTGCACCTGGGTTTGTTTTCCAGCCTTGATTTGGTACTCTGGAAAAAATATTTTGAAGGGGTGTTGGAGAACCTCAGCCAATCCCTCTAGGGGGTGGCTGGTCAAGCGACCAATCATATCATGCTCACACATACAAAGATACATAACCTAGCGTGTAAATAATAAAATAATTCCCTTTTCTCCTTGGATTGGATTGTGTGGTTTCTCGCCGGTTCTCGGTAAAACAGTGACAGGGAAGGCAATGTGGAAATGGGGAAGGTATATGCTGAACATCTCTTTTAGTATTTGTCAAAGTAGCCAACGCCTGTATACACTACTGGCCTAACTGTGAGTTTATTCCTGGATCTATGGATGCAAATGATGTGCACCTACTGCTTGCCTCAGAGAGCCAGTAACAAGACCTTTGTTGCTTCCTTTCTTTATATATTCCCCTTTTAACTATCACAAGATAAACAAGGCATTACCAAGCTCCAAGATGTCACCACTGTAATATTCTCATGGCGTGGAGTGCACCAATGGGCTCTGCAGACCCCCCCCCCGGTTTGGCTGCTTGTGCCCATGGCCAGCTCAGATCCATTAAGCTGTGCAAGCCAGGCTGCTGGGAGGGCTGTGTGAGGCTGTGTCCCCCATTCTCTCAGGAGCTGTACCTAACAACATTAGGAGAGTTTATTTACAGAAAGCCACTGAGGGGTATATCTCCTGAGAAAAAGGAGCTTCTTCCCTTAAGGAATTCATCAAATTAAATTATCAATTCATATAGCACTTCTCACATAAAACTATGTAACAATGCTCTCTACAAGAGGTAATGTGGAAATGCATTTTTTTAAAAAAGATACCTGATAATTTGTAGAACTTGGTTATAATGTTCAAATCCTGCTCATTAAATAGTCTGATGTCATCTTCATTCTCCAATACGGCTCGCAGCACTACTAAAAAATTCTGGAGGTAGTATGGGTGACCAGGAGAGCTGGGTACAGAGAGGACCTCATCTATTTTGTCTAGAATGTCCCCGGTGGAATCCTGAGATTCTACCTTTTCCACAGTTTCTAACGAAGTATGGTTCATTTCATTCTTAAAGTCTTCAAGCACTTCCACAGGAAGTATCTCTACATTGTCCCTGCTAAAGCAATTTTCTGTCCCACAGTTCACTTCTGTCTTTGAAGAAGGAGTAACTTTAGTGTGAGGCTGAGTCTCGACTTCCAAATTACTGGTTGGGTCTGCTGAAGTATGGATGGCTAGAGATGTTTCAAATTTATCAGGACTAAGAATCACACCTTCGGACCTGCTTTCTGCTTTGGTGCTCCTTGTATCAGATGGGAACCTTTTGTCATTACTGTTACCAGCCAGTAAAGGTACCTGAACCATATCCACAAGGTCGTCTTGATTACATTTGTTTATTTCGTTTTGAAATTCAGGCTCCCTCTTTGAAAAATTTTGTTCCTGGTGCTCTCCCTGAGAAGGCTGATTTTCTTTCTGAGAACTCTGCCCAGCATCAATCTCGTCGTCATCGTGTGCTGCAGCACTTCTACAGCCACTGTGAACGGCTGGAGGCGAAGAGTTGATCTCTTCATACAAGACCTGTTTTCCTCCCTGGAGACAGCGTCTTCTGGACAGTTTTGAAGACAAGCTTCCCAAGGAGACTATTTTAACTGTCTGAGCCTGTGATTCATTGTTAACACTAGAGACTGAAGTATTATTGTTAAAATAAGGACTAGTCTGTTGTGCTGCACTCCCTCCTGCTTTCGATAAATTACTTTTGGAAGGACTTGTTTCTAGATTTAAGAGGTTTTTTGAAAAATATGAGCTGGAAGTAATGCTCAGATTTGCAGCTGGGGGACTCTTATTCCTAAAAGAATTCAATGTAGCATCAATGGCACCAATCTCACCACAGTTTCTCTGACATGTTTCATCAATGTGCTTATTTATTCCGTATCTTGGCACCACTTGCCCACACATGGGACAGCTAATTTTGGCAGGGGGGACATTGTTAAAAAAGGAAGTAATAGAGGATGATGCTGAAGGTGTAGATGGTGTTCCTGTAGTTTCCACTTTTTTTGTTGTTTCTTTTTTCTTCTTATTTTTACTGAGTGACAAACTTATTTGGGATCTTTTGATTCCTGAAGACCTAGCTTCTGCCATTACAAAACTTCACAGCAATTACATCGCACAGACAAGTCAATTCAGGGCATATTTCTTTATTTTATAATACTTAAAAGACTTTTCTTGGCTTTTCCTTTCCCATCTGTAATCCTCTGACATGCCTTCAAGAAAAAAAAATACATTGAATGAGTGGTCTTCTAAGGTACTAGATGCAACCAAGACGTATAGAAGTGAAGCAATCCTTAACTCACAATGCTACTGTCCTTTAGCTTGCCTCACCAGGCAGAGAAGCATACCACAAGCAAGCTGAGCACTGCAGGTGCCTTTAAATGGCACAATAAATGGAAAATTAACCTCAAGTCTGCATTTACATCAGCAAGTGAACCTGGAATTCAAACAGGCAAGTTCTCTAATATTCACAGAACAGTCAGGGTTGGAAGGCACCGCTGGAGATCATCCAGTCCAGCCCCCCTGCCCAGGCAGGGTCACCTGGAGCAGTTAACACAGAGAACGCCTCCAGGTGGGTTTGGAATGTCGCCAGAGAGGGAGACCACGACCTCCCTGAGCAGCTGATCCAGTGCTCTGCCACCCTCAGTGTGAAGTTCTTCCTCATGCTGAGGTGAAACTTCTTGTGTTTTAGTTTATGGCCATTGCTCCTCGTCCTGTCGCTGGGAACATTTTATCATTGTCTTGTCTGCTACTGAGAGACTATTTTCAGCGCCAAGCACTCGTTTCCAGAGCACACCGGGCAGCCCTGC
>NW_008236184.1:1998966-2006552 GCF_000691975.1 Corvus brachyrhynchos
CGCCGTGAGGGGCCGGGCCGGGGCCGCCGCCGCTCCCCGCCCGCCGCCAGGCCTGAGCAATGCAGCGCCGATGCCGGGCAGCGCGCTCTGCACGCTCCCTCACGCAGAGCGAGGGCTGTTGTAAACACCGTGCCCTCCTCAGATTTAGAATTTTCTTTTATGACAACGCGTGGAAAACAACTGAGGTGTACCGGGGCATAACAATCCTGTGCCATGCACTCTGGCATGACCCTGCTTGAGCAGGGAGGGTGGACCAGATGACCCAACTCTGGTCCCTTCCAACCCAAACCATTCTGGGATTCAGTCTAAGTTATTAGTCTAAGCCAGTTCCTAGCTCTGGGTTCCCACAGGCTTAAAAACCTTTTGTGTCCTCCCTCTCTCCCAATCATGATTTCAAAATATAATTTCTGTAATTTAAATGCCTGGGTACATCTTAAATTCTTCAATAAACGCAGTTACTCCTGCTAGAGATACAGAGCTATTACAACAGCAGATACAAAGCTATGGGCTATAGATTAAAGAGACTGTAGAGTCACAGCATATGTCAAGTATTGTACATGATTGTATATCTGCCCACAACAAAAACCTTTCTTTTTGGAATAAATCAGAGGTCTATGGTAGAAAATATAAGTAAAATCTACAGGAAACTGTCTGAACATCACCTCACAAGCTCACAAAGCATTTTAAAGATCAACACAGAATAAAACCTACTCAAATTTGGGAAAAAAATTTAATATATACAAGATGCAACATATAAAAAACGTAAATTACAACTTCAGTTTATGAACAGAGAGTGCTTTCTCCTTCTTCTGTTTCTTCTTTAATTTGCTTGCATCTTTGATTTGCATTCTCACTTGATCTTGCAGCTGAGAAAAGAAGGCCTGGGATGATTTCAAGGCCTTGTCTTTACCTTCATCCTGTCAATGGACAAAACATTTGTTATAACCGAGAAATGTACAAACAGTACCATTATATTACTTACTAGTTACTCACACATAATGGTATTTGACTTCAAAAAGATCTGGTAACTGATTTTCAAAGGGTATTTTTCACCACATTTTTATTCCACTCCTACTATCTAAAGAAATAAAGATTACATTCTCTTTCTAAGTAGCAATTAGCATGATCGGTAAGAGCAGGGGCATATCAAGAACAGATCCTGGCACATCATGAATTACAACTGGGTACCTGTATTTTGTATTCTGCTTGCCTTCTGAAAAGGTAAGCACAAGCATCTGGAAGTAATGAAGTTATTTTTCCTATTAGTTTCTAATACTTCAGAATTTCAGAGATTTTTAGAATTTTATTTAAAAGACATCGTAAGTGGTACACAAGTTTACTGTTTTATAGCATGCAAAATAATATCAATCTGATGAGAGTATAGGGAAGGCTCCAAAATAAGGACAAAGTTAAATAGGAATATTGTATTACAAAACAGTTTAAGTTACCCAAAGCTTATATAGAACATAGAAACCTAATGTGCATTCAAGTAGTCCCACTTGATGAAGTGGAATGGCTTCAATGCAGGAAATAAAGAACATCTATTTGCAAGAATATCACCTTGTGGACCTTGAAATGAACAGAAAAGTAGCACCTCACACAAAATCATTTCTTCCTGATGAACATACTTTTATGTAAAGTAATTGTATCATACAGCTTTTTCATATTTTTCCAACCTTATACTTGTAATTCTCTGGGATGAAGTTTGCTTTCCTCTTTCTAGATAAACATTATCTATCCTTGGGATTTTAGTCTTACCTTGAGCAGAGATGCTTTGCCTTCTTTGGTAAGCCTTTTTAATTTTGCTGCAGCAGCTTTTTTGCTAAGTTTTGTGCCTTGTTCTGGTTTCATCTTTTCAAGAAGCTTTTGACGTTTCTCCTTTTCCCTTCGCCTCATTCGTTTACGGAGCTTTTTCCTTCTTAGGTCTCGTTTCTTGTCTGTGGGAGTCTTTTCTGCATCTGTTTTTACATCACCAGCTTTGTTCTTTTCCTAAAGAGAAGAAGATCTTTAGATCCATAACAGTGCAAAAGACAAGACTCACTTCACAGAACTCAAATCTGTCTCAGCATTTCCATTATTACAAGTGCCAGCTCAGGATAAGGCAAAGGTCAAAAACTGGCAAAAGCTGGGAAATGAGATTTGTAGAGTTGGTCCAGGACAGGCTAATCGCTCTGCTCTAGTGACATTTAGCTTTCCCCTTCCCAATACCCACATATATGTTGGGACAGCAATGGCCATCACATAACAGTCTAGACCAAAACCAAAGCATAATACTATGGCCTACGGGAGCCAAATAAAATATACTCTTTACCCAGATAGAAAAAAACAAACAAACAAACAAAAAACACCTCACCCCCCAAAACCCCCCAACAACCAATGCTAAAATTCTAGACAAAAAGGTCCACAAGGTGAGGAAACACCCACCAGGATGAGAAGGGGCAGAATTTCCACTGATCTGAGAGACAGTACAACCTTCTATAAACCACACAGATCCTCTCCCAATCCTTATGCCATTTTATATTTACCTTGATCTCCTCTGGTGCTAAGAGAGCAGCATCACTAACAGCAACTGGTGCTACTTCTTCCACGCTGATAGCTGGAAGGTTCGAAACGATTTTAACTTCTGGCACCGGCTAGAAATAAGGTGACACATTCAGGACTGAGCACACCATCTCAGCAGCTGACAGACAACTGAAGATCCCAAGTATTTGGGTTTGTTTAGAGTCAATCACAGTGCATTTAATATGAAATAAGAATGAGCTCAGTAAACATCAATGTTTACTTTACTTTCCATTTCTGGAATATATTTTAAAGTATCCAGTTCAAAGAAAAAGGGAGAAAGCCCCCAACTTTATGAAACTTATGCACTTACTGGTTTGGGTGTGAAGTGGAAATTACAAAGCGCATCCAGCTTCTGGAAGAGTGAATCCATCATTTCCTGAATTTCTTTGTGTTCAGGATTTTCTTCCTCTTCAGTCTTTTGCTGCATTAGAAATGCAATGTAATTGTAACACCATTCATACAGCCATTTTACTTTAGGAAGTGTGGTAACAACACAATGTACAATTCAGAGCCATTTCACTGGTGAACACTTAGAGAAAGACTCAAATACTTCCACTTTGAAAGTGTGTAAGTGAACACACAAGATTATGTGGTGTGAGCTTCAAACCCAAAGGCAAGGCATTGTTTACGGTACCTGGTGAAGTTTCATGTATTCTTGCTCGTAGATTTCAGCAAGACTCAGCTTACTCTTTTCATGATCCAAAGCGATCCGTTTCTTGTACTCAAAAGCTTCCTCTTTGGGTTTTTCTTTTGGTACTACATCATCCCATGCCTGAGAAAGTCATAAAGTAATGACCAAGTGCAACTACAGTCAAATATCAGCTACATCTTATTTAGAACATTTTTCAATTATTTATCTGGCACATTAACTAGTTTATGCATGTGGCTTCCCAGGACTCATTAAGTTTCACACTTTCATTTGGAAAAAAAAAAAGTAGTAAAAGTTACAGGTCTAGCTTGTGTCGTTGTTTTTAGTGAATGAGGGCAAGAACTGTAACAAGTTAACAAACTCCTCCCCATCTTTTTTAATTCAACGAACAATAAGGCTCAACAAGCTGTGAGATACAAAGTTTCTATCAGTGGCTTTGAAGAAAAACGAAGTAAAAAACTGAGTTTGGGTCACTGCTCAGAATGCTCAGAGCACTAGTTATGGTAACAGTCAAAACTTACAGACTGGCATTATATTCCAAATAAATCCTTACAGTTTCATATGGACACACGCATGTTTTGAAGTGCACCAAAGCTTGGTGAGTAACAGGGATATAAAAATGGGGCTCCTTAGAAATCTAAAGACATGTTCATCAAGACAAAAGCATACAACAACCTGTTGCAGAAATTAAGATAACTCTACACCTAACATTGGAAATGCTTCAAAGTCATCCTTAGAATGTGCCATGTGAACCAAGCCTATGAAAAATATAAGGAGGAACAGGTAAGATAATATTAACCTCATCCAATATTCTCTGTTTAATGATATCTTCAAGCTGAAAAGTAGTTTCTTCTGTGATCACAGGTGCTGAAAGGAAAAAGTGAAGTATTTTAAGATTAATGTTTCTCCAGCAAGAAATAGTTCTTGTTCTACGAAGAATAAACTACAGAAAAGAAAGTAAGGCCTTCACAAAAATGTGGCAATTGAAGGTGAAGTAAGTAAATATAAGTACAAGCAAGTCATATTATGTGAGGCTCATAAATTACCAGGTCTGCCACCAAAGTTATGATTTTCCAGGTAAATTAAAAATTAACAAAAAATATTATAATTTCCTGTAGTTTCCACTGTGAAAATGCACAACCTCAAAATGACATCAAGAAGTTTAACTTGGTGTTCTGTTACCCTGCTCCTGAGTCACAGGTGTTTTCAGCAAGGTCAAAGGGCAGAACACCCAACATGGTCTGCAACATGCAGTCAGGAAAGCCCTGTCCCTCTCCTTACCCATTCGGACTGCATGGTCAAAAAGTACTGTTTCTTCCAAAAGGCTGTTCTCAGGGCGTTTTTGTCCAGTCACTTCTCCTTTAAGCTGCCAAGGTTTCTCCTCTAACAATGCTTCTTCTAAACTTTTTATTTTTTTGCTCATCTGAAAAACACAATTTCCTAAGAAGTTTAAAATAGAACGCACTCATAAACCCACAGCAAGAAATTAATATTTACTTCAGGTACATGAGGGAATATATGATTGCCAATGTACCTATGTAGATAAACCACATTTTTCTTAAATTTTAAACACCCTCTTCATATTTGCTAGACTGAACAAATGGCACAACCAGTCAAAAAAAAAAAAAAAATTGCCACTCTTTTGAAGTATTAGCCAAATAAAATATGAAAAAAACAACCAAACCACAATTACCTTCTCCTGTCTCTTCTCAAAAGATGACTTTATTTCACTGGGATTGATGCTCTTCTCTAATTGCACTTCAGTTACATCTTCTGTTTCACTGTCATCTGGCAAACTAAAAGTTACTTTTTTAGAAGCTTCTTTACTTCTTATGTGCTCCACCATTTCATCCATGTCCTCAAATCTGTAACAATAACATTTAATATAAAATAAAGGTAGAGAGGCCTCTATAATTTTTCACATGAAGATGTTTCAGCCCTTAGACCAACTAACTTACACTTTACAACCAGTCTCAAAGACTCCCCTAAAGGTAGAGGACTCTAGGGAAACTTCTGGATAATAAAAAAACTTTGAACAGCTCTAAAATGCTTTATTCACATAAATATCAAGGGATAATACTAAAAAAATTTAAATAAACTGATTTTAAATAAGGTGACAACACAAACCATGAATATACAACAGTTAACTGAGAATGGCAAACTATGACCAGAGTGAGTGTGGCATTCCCAGTATTTTCTACTTCACTTTAGTGTAAAATTACAAGGATATTTTCACCTGCAAATAATGCCTATACTTACTCAGACATACTTTCTTCATTTTGCTCTTCAACAGCACTGTCTGCTTCCTCTTCCTGATCCTCTTCAGCATCATTAGCTACTAAATCATCATCATCATCATCATGAACTGAATCAAAGAAATCTTTGTACGTCATATCTCTAGAACTTTTAATTGGCTAAAAAGGTGAGAGGGAAAGAAAAAACCAAACAACAAACCACAAGTGTTAAGACTGACAGAAATGAAAGGGTATCCTGTCTTTTAAAGTTTTTAGTGCCTGAGGAACAGCACTACTTGTGTAACAGTAAGTCGGGTTAGTGATGCATTAACCTGTGGTAGGGCATCATAGCAAAACTGATTTCTTTTACCGCTATTTACAATTCTCTATGACTTAAACATACAGAAGTCAAGGAGCTGTATATTTTGCCAAATACTTGTTGGAATGCACACAAATTCCCTGGGTATATTTCTTACTTGCTACTGAGAATGTCTGGTAATCTTAAATAATAAAATACTTATTTTTGAAACAATTGCTCATCAATTTAAGTTATATCAGAGTTACAAAGCCATGTCCCTGGAAAAAGCCCTTTGTTCTGCATCAGCCACCTTAGTGATCTTTAACTGCCAGATGCTGAGTGACAAATCTTTTTCATTTGCTGGGTCACCTATTCTGCAATTCTTCAAGGTCCCTTATTTCTTGTGGGTACTATCTCTTCCTTTATTTATGTAAAAGCCCAAGGCCCATCTAAGGGGAGACTGGAATAGCAGGATACTATGTTCTCCTACACTAGGACTGTGTCCTACCAGATATTCATTGTTAAAAGTAAAGCTTCAGAAGTAATCATTAGCCACTAAACAAATTTAACTTGGCAGTTTCTACACAGAGTTAAACAGCTTATGGTCATCCTAACAGATATCAGATTTTGATTTAAAGGAAAAGGGATATCAGAAAATTATTTTACTGGTATTCTTACTTTGACTTTAGCTTCTTCAGAGTCTTCTTCCTCATCATCTGAGATAATGTCTTCAAAATAATTAATATCTTCTTCTTCTTCTTCTTCTTTGTCTTCCTTCTCTGCATGTTCTAAAAAAGCTTCCATCTCAGCCAGCTTGAAAAACTTGTCATCTACTACAGATTTTTTTCCCTTTTTTTTCAATGTGGTTTTCTTGGCTGTTTTAGCTTGTTGCTCCAGTGCTTCAATATCAAAGTCAATATCAGAATCCTCATCACTGTATTTCTGCATTATGCTTTCTCTGAGTTTACTTTGTTCTTCTTTAGCTTTAGTTTTATCTTTATCTTTTGTATAAACACTCTTCTGTTCAGTTTCTGCTTCCATTATGGTGTCTTCCAATTCCTTGTCACTGCTGGTCTCCACATCTGAGCCGTCCTCTTCCTGGTCTGAGAGAAGGCAAAGATCTTCATCCTCGGCATCCCTTGCAATGGATTTCTTGAAGAAATCGAGAACTGCATTGTTCTGGAGCTCTAGTTGCTGCCAAATCTGTTCTTCATCAAAATTTTCTATCACCAGCTCTTTTAGAGGACCCCCACGAACTATGTGAGTTCCTTTATTCAAATCGTAGAGAGTCTTTGTCATTGCTCTGAAGTCGGCTGCCAGTCCATCCTGCACACTAAGAGCACAATAAATAAAAGACCTTAACACCGTCCATTAAGTTAATCACACGGTCACACTGCTGCTCTTTTTATATCTGCTTTGGTAGTTTCTGGTGCTACAGAACAGCATCTTTCAACAATTACATAGTGGCTTAACTTTCTACACATCTCTTGAAGTACTGCTAGTACACATTCATAGAAAAAAATAGACAGAATTCTTAATCCTTTCAGCTTTATTACACTTGGGGTATGAAGTAGCAGCTAGACAGAACATTCCAGCTTTCTATAGCTGCATCTTACAATACGCTGATCGTATTTAAGCACCTCAGACATTTTTGGGAAGTAAACAGTACAGCACTAAACACCTCAATCGTCCAAGAGCCAGACCCCAAGTTTCAAAGAGGTAACTGCCCTTCTCCACCGCCTCACTCCTCAACTTTTACACCTGGGCAGTCTTCTCCAGATTTTTCTCTAGGGCTACCAGTGCTTCCCCCCGCCGCCCCGCGGTACCTGAGGAAGCACTCGGG
>NW_008236184.1:2006606-2008389 GCF_000691975.1 Corvus brachyrhynchos
CCAAGGTTCCGCACACAGGGTTCCGTTCCGCCCACGAAACCCTGCCCCGCCCCGCCTCCCGGGCCACGGCATTCCCGCCTCCTCAGCCATGGCATTCCCGCCTCCCGAACCAAAGCATCCTCACCTCCTGGCCCTGCCCTCCGTCAGAAGTGCCTCGTTGTCCCAGAACCGCAAGCAGGGTATGGCAGTCATATACCGGCGGCTGCTGCTTCCCGCCCTGGGAAGGGCACGGTGTTGCTACAGACCAGGATGTGCATCAGCACAGGGAAACCTGCTCTAAATATAGTGAAGCTACAGTCGTCTTCACAGTTTTGAGTCTCTGACCTAGATACAAGGGCTATTTTGGAACCGCACATTTCCAGCTGATTCTGTGGGCAAAACCCCCGATCTTACCTGGTGTCTCCCAGCGCAGGCTAACGAGGCATGTACACACCCCTTCACCATCAGCACAGCACTTCCCAGTGCTCTTCAACTCCCCTCTTACATTATGTAGTTTTCCTTAAAGTTAATTTTATAAAGTCAAATTAAGCCTTACACCCACAGACCCCTTCCAGCCACCCACAGCCCTTCCGCAACTTGATCCAAAACTGTGACCAACCTTCCAACTTCAATACTGCTCTTGCCCCTGCTGCTTTCTTGTTTCCTTCCTACCAACAAATGAAGCCTTTTCAGTGCAAAGAATGCCCTGCAATGCCACTTCTGTGTGTCCCATCACTGTCACTTTGCACACTCAAAAAACCATGGTGTGGAGCAGGGCCCAGCCAGCAGAGCCATGAGTGTGACCTGTACCTGCAATTCACTGAACATCAGAAACACACCTGATACACAACCTGGGCTGGAAATTGAAAGTGTCATATATTGGGACTTTCAAATATCCATCGTGACCGCTGATATTAATCTGCACTTTTAACTAATCACGTGTAATCAGATTTGAAGTGGCACAAGCTGTTTATCTATTTAGGATATATCTCAGCAACTCGTAGGGTGCTATGCCTGACACAATGGGAGTGCAGCATCAGCAGACAGCCTCCTCGCTATCCTGAGTCTCTCTGGCACAATGCTCCATGGCAACCTGGCCTGTATCAGATATAGTGCGGCCAGCAGGACCAGGGAAGTGATTCTTCCTCTGTATTCTGCACTGGTAAGGCCACACCTTGAGTTCTGTGTCCAGTTCTGGGCCCTTCAATTCAGGAAGAACATTGAGGTGCCGGAGCAAGTCCAGAGAATGGCAACAGAACTGGAAAAGGAACTGGAACACAAGTCTGATGAGGAGCAGCTGAGGAAGCAGGTGGGCCTCAGCCTGGAGAAAGGAGGCTTGGGATGACCTTACTGCCCTCTAGAACTCCCTATACCAGGAGGGTGTAGCCAGGTGAGGGTTGGTCTCTTCTTCCAGGCAACAGCAACAGGACAATAGGACATAACCTCAAGCTGCACCAGGGTACATTTAGGTTGGACATCAGGAGAAATTTCTTCACAGAAAGGGTGATTAGATACTGGAATGGGCTGCCCAGGGAGGTGGTGGAGTTACCATTCCTGGAAGTTGTTGAGGGAAGTCTGGATGTGGCACTTAGAGCTCTGGTTTAGGTGACAAGGTCATGTTCAATCATAGTTTGGACTCGATGATCTCAGAGGTCTTTTCCAACCTAATTGATTCTGTGGGATTTGCTCAGAAAACTGCCTCGGGAAATGTCCCTGGCTACCGCAGGCCTCCGTCGCACGTTCTCTCCCAGATCTGTGCAGTGCCGGCCACGGCCGCAGCGGAGGGCACGGCCCTCGGGAGGGC
>NW_008236184.1:2008624-2017048 GCF_000691975.1 Corvus brachyrhynchos
CCTGGCGGATCTCTCCGTGACAGCCTCGCAGGCCAAACGAAACTACCGCTTCTGTAAATAAAACCAAGATCTCCCGATCCAACTGATGGGCACATTAACAACTGACATTAGCTGGCATAGGGTAAACTTAAGAGAGCAAACTCCAAACTCAAGGCGCAAGGAGGAGCTTGTCTTTTTTGAGGTGCGGTTTGGAGGTCAAATTCAAACTAATTTCCCGTTCATGCTAATAACCTGTACTGCTCACTCTGGTAGGGCAGGTTAAACTCACAATACCTATAGCACACTATTTTACTTGGTAGCCACAGACCAGGAGAAAAGTGAATGAGAGGGTCAAGGCTGTCCATGATCAATCACTAGGATACTGGGAGTGAAAAGACCTCTGTATTGCTGCACTTTGATGGAGGGAACCAGAGCTGCAGCACAGTGAGACAGTTTCCATGAGCTGTGGAGTCTGATTCCCAAAAGCCCCCTCCAGCACAGAGCAGAGCAGCACTGTGAGCCCAGTTGGCTTCCAGAGTTCCTGAGATGCTCATACCACCTTGAAATTGCTGGGATTTAAGAAGGCCACACTATGCCCTTTCTCTGTTTGGTCCAGAGAGTGAACACACAGCTCCTATGTGCCAGATTCCCTATGGTGGCAGCATCCTCTCCATGCTTTGGGAGTTCTTCTCCACCTGAAACAGCTGACAATAGAGCAGCGCCCAGTGACAAGATTCTTACTGCAACCCACTTTTGTAAACCTTCCCATGGAGAACATGACTGAGTTCAGTTGGATTTGGCTTGTGTTTGACTCCTTAGTTTCCTTGATTAAGTCAATGAACACTGCTCTACATAAGAAGCAACAAACAAGCCAATGAATAAACATTTGAGGAATGCGGATCTCAGTTTATGGGGTACTTCAGACTTGTTGCTTCATAATCTGCTCTTTTAAAGAATGTAACCCTTACTTGGTGCAACTGTATGTTCAAACTCTGATGTGCATAATACTAGCAGATCAGTCAACCATTAATAGAATAAGCCCCAAATAGATCAATTTAAAAATATTCTTCAAATTCAGCTGAGGAAAGTTATATACTATAGAACTGTTTTGAGATGTATATGTAAATACAAGTGTTTTTTTCCTGGAAGCGTGGAATTGATGGGGTTTCAAGCTGAAGTTTGTTGAAAAGCTTTCCTTTTTACTGCAGGGTCATTTTTTGATTATTGGGTTAGAAGAAGATTAGAATTCTAAGTAATCTATATAGTTACTAATCTAGGTAATGCAAGAAAAACACAAATGCTTTTTGTTTAATCTCAGTCAATTATGGATTTAAATTAATATTCTGTATGCATCTGACTAGAGCTAGGATAAATTCACAAGGCTTCATAGAATAAATGCTTATATGAGTGGGCATTTAAGTATCTTTGACTTTACAAGAATTGTAGGAATATACGTCGCTTTTTCAATCTATTGTCTTCCCAGGAAACACCACAATAAATCAAGTATTTCTTGGGAAAATAAAGTATTTCTTGGGCAGAACCCAGAAGAAAGAGCATTTTCTATTATTTTTTCTAGTGCTTCACAAATAGCTGAATAACACACAGTCTGTGTCAATTTACTTGAAATAGAAAAAATACAAATTGAATTACAATAACTATGTAGTCATATGACCTGGGTGAAGTGCAGCAACAATTATAAATGTCAGATGTAAAAGAATGGGAAAATTCTTGCAGTAAAGACTGCTTGAAAAAAAGATCTACGGTAGTGGTATTTCTATTGAACTGCAGTCTGATAATAGTTGGAAGAAAGAATAAAACAGTAAAAGGCTCTGGAAAACGTAACAGTTTATATAGTAAGGGATCCTTCTCTTTCAAAGAATTTTTCTTATTTGGAGAATAGTGCCCTCCTCCAAGTGGAAAAGTACCTCTTGCTTCAGCAAGAATTGAATCATGTCTTAAGAAATTACAGTACAAAACTGAACTACTTCAGTAGAAGCTTAGGTGGGCAGAAAAGACTGCATAGCAGATGTTGGGGGGATTCTTACTTTTTGTAACACATTTATTTACTCTGGTTAACTGTCAAACCCTATACTAGTTAATTATCCATGCCTTTAATCATGCCACCTAGTTCCTGCCTGTTTGTTACTTGATGCATTATAGGCATTGCACAGTACTGCTTTCCTCAGGAACTTACTTGGTTCACCCTGATTCAGCTGCATTGATGTGGCGAGTGTTTCTAAAAAAATAGTTTCTCCACAGACATTTGAAAAACAAGAATTTTTCTTTGTGTAGAAGTTTCTAGGGGATTTTTTTAACATGTAAAAAGTTGAAAAGCAGTTGCTGTCCTATACCTAGTATGACAGCCTAAAGGTAACAAGTGAAAGAATTGTCCAGAACTTCTGGCTGTGGTGAAGGAGATAACAGGATTGACTGTGTGAAACCTGGCAAGAAATACTCCAGGGCAGTTACTTGCAGCACTGGATAAGTTTCTGGAAATACTTAATGTAGGATGTTGTTTTAGTATCATCAAAAGGTTGTGAGTAGACTTACTTTTACAATGCTAAGTCCTTGCTAATATGCACATTGCATGTTGTAATTTTAAGTGTCAAATACATGCAAACATTTCTTTCTCCATCACAGCACCATGTTCAGAAAGGCTTAGATTTAAGGACTCATCAGTTATCTTTGTGAAGAAAAATTAACTGGTAGCTGTAGAATCTTGAATTCCTGTGGAATGGTAGTTCTCAGTTCCATACTGTGAAGCAAAGCTGATTAATTACAGCTATTACTAACGTTACAAAGTACCAAGAGCCCAGCCAGGCTATCTATCTATCCTCAGTGTGTTGCAAAGCATCCGGAATCTCAGTGCATCATTGGCACAATCTCTTAGAAAAATAGCACATTTGTGACTTTAAAGCAAAGAATGCCTCAAAGACTACCAAAATGCTAAGATGCCTCTAGCTTGGGCCTTGAGGCATTGGGAGCTCTGACTTGGCCTAAAGCAAGCTGGCATGGAATTAAAATGTGGCTTTTATGAATATATCCTTTAATCTAATTCTAATTCTGGTGCTAGAAACAACTGATACTGTCACAATCTCTCCCTACCCCCAACTCCTCCAGATTCTAGTACTCTGACAGATTAATTTTTAATGTAATTAATTTGTAACTATCCTCATTTTATATCTTTCTGTTTCTTCGTGGTTTTTTTGTTTGTTTGCTGTAATTTCGAGATGTGTAGGCATATCCTGATTTCTTTCTCTATTTTGTAAGAAGCTCTGAAAAATTCAAAAGTCACTTTTAAACACATTATACAGTTGACCTTTATGATTGGTCCTGTATTCCTCTTTTTAACAGGCATATGTAAGGATTTACACCAAATTTAAGTCTGCTTTGGGTTCTTATTTATTTTTTTTTATACTTCTGAATATTTACTTAGTCTGAAAAAAGTGTTCATTAAACTGTTAGTTCTACAGAGTAACTGTTTTCCTTGCTCTCAGTCTACCCTGAGCATTGCACAAGGGTGTGCCAATGACTTGGCAGCTCTGCAGGCCTGTGAAGGGGAAAGAGCAGGTACCGATACTTTCTCAAAAGCTTCGTGTCAGTGCTGTTCACTTTTTTTTCAGGGCTTCTTAGCAGATTGCAGCTCTCAGCTCCAACAATACGAACTCTATCATCATCAAAGCCCTTTTCACAAAACATTCCAAGCTGTTTGTGGAAACTGGGCCGACTTAACCATGTGGCAATTGCAGTTCCTGATTTGGAGAAAGCTCAGTCCTTGTATAAAGATGTGTTAGGAGCCCAGGTGAGTGAGACTGTTGCTCTTCCTGAACATGGTGTCTACACTGTTTTTGTGGAGCTGGGAAATACCAAGCTGGAACTTCTACATCCTTTAGGAGAGAAAAGTCCCATTGCAAGCTTCCTGCAAAAAAACAAGACTGGAGGAATGCATCATATCTGTATTGAGGTATCTTAACATAATATTTCATGTAATAAGATAGATACATTAAAGTATGCATATTTTAATAGGCTTGACCTGTGTCAAGAACTAATATACAAGGCTGTCATATTTGTGAAAAATTACATTTCATAAGAAGAAGTCTTAAACATGCCCTTTTTTAATGTTTTGGAAGTCACAGTTCCATTTCGTGAGATATGTGATCATTTTTTCCTCTTTTATGCTATAAAGATTGAACTGGGGAACAAAGGGCTAAGTAGCCACTGTGGCAGAGCGGTGAGGTTGTGAACAGTGTTGGATAGGTGTCAACTTCCTGACATAAAAGGACATACAGCAGAAAAAGAATTGTAGGTTTAAGCTATGGTATAGTTCAGATTTTACGAAGTCAAAAAAGCCTGTCCATTGTGCTTATCTGTCCTGTTCTTCCTTGCCATCAAAGAGAAATTGATGTGGAAGTACAAGGGAATGTAAAGGTGCTGGGTGAAATCATTATCTTATTTAGTATACTCATGTTTTAGTGTACATGTTTGATGCAAAACTTCATGCTGCTGCCTATGATTCATGTTTTAAATATCTTGTAGAGCAGAGTCTTGCAAACTTTATTACTTCAAAGCATAATTATGCAAAGCGTAATATTAAAAAGTAATGGGATTAGTGATGTGAGTAAAATTGTTTTTTGGTCTTTTATGTCAGGAAGTATCAATTGTTCATTTGAAAATTTTAAATATATTTTGTGGAAATACCTTTTATGAACAAATTTCTTACAAAAAGCTGAATTGTAAAAATCATTTCCATACCGGAGAAGAAGCCTAACAAGTTTATCAAAATATTTTTAATTTCTTCTCTCTTATACTAAGGAAAATTTAGACAGATGTTTTGATAGGCAACTTGTTTCAAAAAAGGTAAGTATTTTAAGAAGAAATTAAATTATTCCTGACCAGTTACAATTTAATACCTCCAGTGAAAACTGTGCTGGACACAGTAGAGTAAGAGAGCAATCCAGGCCTGGTACTTTCCTAACATGGATGCACCCAAAGGCTTTCCATTGTTTACTGTCACTCATCCTTGGGGAGGCAGGAATTCATTGCAGCTGAGCCCAGACCTGGTTCCTCTTCAGGCCATCTCTGCGGGACAAGAGCAGCAGCTGCTGTGGCTTTTCTGCTCGGGGAAAGAATCTGGGGGGGGGAGGCATGGCACACGTCACATGAGGCCTTTCTAGTTTAGATAAAACTTGACAGTCGTTCCTTTTTGTTTTGCAGACTGGTAGTTGTGTGTAGGAAGTGCTGTAGTGAGTTTGGAATATTCATGAACAAAACTGCAGTGAATGAGTAGGAATTAGGTGATGTCTGTTCCTCTGAATTAAAGCCAGGAATTTTCTTCTTCCTTACAATGGCATCGGGAGAATTTATTCACCAAATTATGTCCAGACACCTCAGTCTTGAAAAACAGCAATGCTATTATTTTAATTCTAGGTCTTTATTCATTATTGACTATTGAATTTTCTAAACTGTTAGTATTATTATTTAAAAAAATGAATGCATTTAAGTTTTATGAAAATTCAAATTTCATTGGATGACATGACATCAGAACTTCAGATCACACTGTACAGTATAGGCATGTTTTTGTTAATTATGTTTTTCTGTAGGAAACTGTACTGAAATACTGTATTAATGGCTATTATTATAATTAAGTTCATTAGGAAGATCACATCCTGTTCTGGATATATTTTTGATTATTCCAAGCTTTTTTTTTTTTAGGAAACTTTATGAACCTTAACCTATTCAGAAGGAGAATATATGAATCTAAAAGGGACTTTCCTTTTACCTTCTGCCCACTGCCCTCCCTTTTCACCAGCATTTAATGAGTCAGTGCTCTGTCAGCAATTATAAAGGGAGATATTTTTCTTTAGTTTTTGAGAACTGGAAAGCAATATGATCTTCCTAGTAAAAGTAATACAGAGTTTAGATTATTTATGGAGTCCTTATAAAGTAACAAAAAAAAAATCAATGGGCTTTGTGCATGAGTGATTTTAGTTTATTAATTCCTTAAATACAGCACAATCTGTTTAAATGGTATTTTATAAAATCTTCAAATAACAAGTGCAAACTCTGTAGTATTTTTATTTTGAAGAATAGATGTTTTAAAATGTTTTTACAACTTAATTTATTTTCAGAATGATATTAGAACTTAGGAATAACATTTCAGTGAGGAATTATGTTATTGCTCCTAAATGTAAAATCTGCATAATACAGTGCAATATGTTAATTTGTGTGAACTGTATCTTTTTTGTAAGGTTGATGACATAAAAGCAGCTATGACAGAACTGAAGAAAAAAAAGATACGAATATTGAGTGAAGAGCCAAAAATAGGTGCACATGGCAAACCTGTGATTTTTCTTCACCCTAAAGATTGCCATGGAGTCCTTGTGGAACTTGAGCAAGCTTGAGCTGCAATATTCATAAATAAAAGAATAGAAGAGTTGTGAAGTTCCTGAGCTGGTGCTGGGAATATTGATGTGGTATTCAGTCTTTACAAGTTCATTGTAGTTCCCATGGATTAAGTACAGCTTTTGAGTACTGAAATAGTGCTACAGATTTAGGGTCTTTTTTTGTTGTTGCTGATCTGATTTTCAGAATTAATATTGTTGGCATTTCTTGAATTCTCTGTGATTCTAAAAACAATACATGTGCTAAGTTACATATGTACCATAGTAATTTATGTTTTGTTGCCTGTTTGCAGCATGATTTTACTTCTGTAGCCACAGAAACTGTACAGTTTCTAGGTCAACCCACAGTATTTTGCTCTACATTTCAGAGTAGAGACCCACTTCTCAGTGACAACAATATAGCTTAGACATTTTCATTAGAAAGAAAGGAAAAACAAACATTGTATTTTCTCTTTTCACCATTCACCGTCTGTGCTTCACACTGATTGATCGGTTCATGCAATAAAAAAATCCATATATTATTGTATGGGTGTCTGCAGTCAGTAAATAAGTTTTTCTTGGCATAACAATTACTGCCAAGGAAGTTACCATGCATAAATCATCCTTTAGTTGTTTTATGAACTCTGTGGATATGCAGGCAATGAGAACCTGAAAAATTATTTGCCTGACATACATTTCAGACTGTAATGCACTTGTGATATTTTAGTTTTTTCATTTTTAGGGGTTTTTTAAATTTTTTTTTTCCCCAAGCTTTATCCACAGAAGAATATCTTGGGGAGACATGAACAAGTAATGATTAACCTTTTCACTTACTTTACAAATATGGTTTTCCTATGCAAAAGCACTTACAAAATGAGTGGAAAACACACACCACATAAGTCTTGCTTCTGTACATGGTTGTTAACATTAAAGACCATGCCAGCATGCTGATGTCACAGCCTGCAGTCACACTTTTGTCAACTTATTTAGGGACAGACTTCACTTTATTGGTATACATTACCCAAGCAGTCTTTTCCTGATACTTTCTTTTATAGGTTTGTTTTGACATTTCAACTGTAGAAATAGAAGACTTGCTATTTCTCTAGTTTTTTTAAGCCTTAAAAACTCATACTTTCCTAGCTTAATCTGAATTTTAAATTTTCCTGCATCTCTGCATATACAGTGAGAACCTTCAGTTTGATATGAAGTAAGGTCATTTTAGTCTAGGAGAGTTTTTACTTAATGGAATGGAATTACTTGTAATGTGTGTCATGTTTGCTGCAACAAAATACAAATATAATGTCGACCTGAGATTTAAACATGTTTTTAAAGACATTGACACTTCCTCATGAATTCTACTTCTGAAAAAATCTCTACAAAGCCATACTTTTTTATTTTAATGAGATAGTTTTGTACTCAAAATAAATACACTTACTGTCATCTTTTAAGAAAAATACAGCCTTCCACAGGGTTCCTACATTTCATCAAATCACTGCCATTCTGGAAGACATTCTATGAGCAAAGCTGCTTTTGTCTTTTCATTCTGTCAAAGACAAGGAGGTACCTTTTCTGCAAAACCAGCATAGGAATGCCAATACTAGAAGCCTCACTGGTTAAGATAATTGAACAGAAGTCTTTAAACCCAATACCCTTAGTTTGGTGCAACAGAAACAGTCCTCCCTAGGTTCATTCTCCATTTCTTTGACCTGTCTGAAGGAGATGGACTTTTGTGTATGACATCTATCAATACACTCAGAGTAGTAGTTTGAGGTAGTACTAGAGAACAGAGATTTTTGAGTAAACAACACTTGCTCCACCTGCTGATTGTGCTCCCTATCTTATTGGCAGAAAGAACCTTGTATAATACGCTTTAGCTAGTAACCAGCAATTTTCCTGATTGATGGCGTGGGGTTGCCTAGCACTAAGTCAGCTGATGTATTTTGTTCATCGTATCTAAGTCATGCCCCTATCTCACTCAGAGTTTATACCTTTCTTCTGACTACTCCTAAGGTGGAAGTCAAGATATTATGAAAAAAACCCAACAACCCCCTCCAACCGCTCCCCC
>NW_008236184.1:2017528-2021424 GCF_000691975.1 Corvus brachyrhynchos
TTAGGTCTGCAAATTAGTCAATACCCAAAACTGCATCATGTTCTTACAAGCTGTTACAATTTGATGGGATCAGACCCCTTGCTTGTCTGGGTGTGCGCTACGGGATAGGAGAATTTCCACCTCTGGAGCTATAGACTTGGAGAATAGCCAAGGGAGCTGGACAGCTACAGGATCTGAAGACAGCTACAACTGAGAGAAGTGTCCTGTTCATAAACTCATAAACTTAACTCCCTTAGACTTCAGTGGGAACAGAATCTATAAACCGTGTAGTCCTTCACCTTAAGGCAGGCAGCCTTCACAAGTCGTTGTTCTGAATTACCAAGGGGTTGGATGGGGCTTAGATATATGGGCCTTACTCGTTGTCACTGCCGTGATTATAAGAGGGTAGTAACATCAAGAAAAACAGTAAATTCAGGGATGGAAATTGGGGGAAGAGAGAACTCTGATTTGCTCCTTTCAGTGGAGGGACATTTAACAATACACCCCTGTTGCACCATTATACAACTTCTGGGAAGAACAAAACTGATTATCTTGGAAGGGAATTAGGCTTTGACAGTGTTTATTCTTCTTTGGTTTTTGTCTGGTGGCTTTTTTAAAACAGCAGTACCTTCTCTGATAATGTCAAGCTTCTCAGAAGACAAAGTATTAATATTTTGCTGGTAAGTTTTCTCACGCTTGTGCCATTTGTCAAATGCAAGTTCCCTGTTCCAGTCTCTCCATGTACCTTTTTTCCCCTCTGAGCATGTTCCCATTTTATGCTGCCTAAGGCAGACAAGACACATTTTTCTGGACTCCATCAACATTACTCAGGCAACTAAGGAGCTCATAATTAAATTATGCAAAATATCTTTTTCTACTTCCTCTATGCAACCCTCAAGTTGCTCTTAGGTGGGAGGAGGAGAACAGGCTGCAGAATGAATCCCATTCCTTATAATGAGAGAATCCTAGAAGCAAACTCAAAAAGCTGAGAAAATAACCAACTGCATGCTTTTTAAAAGCTAACCTTACAGTTTTGCAATTCTGCAAAAACTCCAATCCTGTCATGCTTATTGTGCAGTTAATGCACCCGAATTTCATTCTGAATTCAGTTGCTTTCATTATTACCATATCAAGCTGAAGTCTCGTAGAAAACCATGAAACATGGAGATGTTTACATTATCTAGTTGAGGTACTTACAGTAGGAGCTTTGAATGATATCCTTGGCACTTCATTTGATTCTGTCCGTACAAGGAATTCTTCCTGTAGTGATCTGACATGGGTTTGTTGGATGTAAGAACCCTTAATTAAGAGAAAACCTCCGAATTAATTGTTTCAATACTCAGTTCTTTTACCAAAGCAGTTGTCATGTTGGCCAAATTATGAGGCTGTCAAACAGCATAAGAAGATCATCAAGTTCAACCAATTAATTAATATGAAAATGGAAACTAACAACAGATTAATAAATTAATGACATTTTATAATGGAAGACCTCAACCACTTAGGAATGCAAACTCTGTCACCTTTGATAAGCATTTTTAAAGCATTTTGAACATTTAATGAAATACATATTTATCTTATTGTGAAGGAGGGATGTTTGTACCCTGTGATTGTATAATCCTTAAATATCTATAAAATTATGTCACCTGTTTATTTGCACTGTCTTGTATATTGTTCAAAAGCATTGCTAACCGCAAAGTTTATAGCATAGATTCACAAATGAGGAAGAGTTCTCATACATTTTAAAGTAATGATACATTTTGAAGCATTTTATGACTTTTCTCGATCTAATCTAAAGTGGCCTTTTAACTGTTATGCTTTGCTAACACAAAAATAGCAAATAGGTACTAAAATCTTCTATGAAGTAGATCTATAATACAGATTTTTACTTATTTTTAACATTGAGGTTTTTTTCAGTAATAAAGACAGGTTTTAAACATGATTTAAAGTTCTGAAGTAATTTTTAACTGCAGATACCCTGAAAGCATATGCGATGATGCACAATTTGCATTAAATAAGGGGAATATCCAACTCTTCATCTATGGCTGGCTTTTATGGAAATAATTATTTCCAGAAACTGAAGAGTAAGACAGGTATATTCTTGGACTTGGTATCATGCACCCTATTTTTACCTTCCATTTTGGTATGTAATTTTCTATAATAACCATCTGTCTGAGTCACTGTCTCCAAAATGAGGTGAAGGGAGAATGTTTGTTAGAAACTTAAATTAAAAAAAGTTAAACAAATATATCCCAGTCCCTTTGGGACCCCTGAAGTCTTTGAGAGGTCAATTGTAGTACAATACTTGCAGCTGCAGTAACTTCAAAAAGAATACACCTGCCCTGTTGGGCTGGAAATACTGCTTTTGGTATGTTGATAGCAAGACTTAATTATGTAATATGAGGCTATTTCATCAAGTTAACAATTTTGAGAATTAATAATATTAATTAAAACATCATTTGCCAAGTGTTTAAACAACCCATCTACAGATTATATCTGTACATACACTGCAGTTCTGTGTAAAACATACATGCATTATGGTTTGGGTAATGTTTTGAGTTCTCATTATCTTCAACAGAAAACCAAAATCAGTCAAGTAATTGAGATGTAGAAAGGGACAGATGGGGAAAGTCACCATAGAAAACTGTAACAGATGATAGCCTCTTAGTAGCAAATGGGGAGTCTTAACGAAAATCTTAACAACTAAACTAAAAACAAGACTAAAAAAACCCCCACAAAATGGTGTTTCCGTGAAGGGCCTTTGCATGTACTTGGAATATGCCTTGATGCTAACACTTGGTATAGCTACCCCAGGGCAAACAAACACACACCAAGTTGACCACACAGCTATTACAGCAAACACTGATATCTAGATGAATGGCATGCAATATAATTACATTAGGACAGCTTTTCACTTTTGCTATTGTGAGAAATATTAGCTACAATCTCAAATTTGCGTAATTATGAGCAAAGCCTGTCATAATTGCCCTAAGATATGTATTTCTTTATATACAAACCACAATCACCTAGCTGCCCTAGAAAGATCTAGTGGCTTCTAATGAAACGCCTGAGGAACCAACTGTAGCTATCATTCACCTTAAGAAATGTTCTTGGAGAAACCCTCTTCAGTGAGCTTTTAAACAGTACACATTGAATCCTACATTTTTAAACTTTAGGGGTGGATCTATGCTTTATCTGCACAAGGGCACAAAAATCGTAATTTGTTCTCATAAATCTGGCCGCATGATGGAATGTGACTGAGTCCAGTCCTATCCCCTGCTGTAATGTTCAAACTTTTGGTGTTAAGATTTTCGTTGCACTGGAGCACCTCAAGCAACAGGGAAAGGTGGGATCATTACCTAGCAGGATTACACGGCATTCTGGAATGTAATTCGCAGAGAAATGCTGTTGAACCTTACAGAAAACACCCTCAGCACCGGCCCAGCGCCGAAGCAGGTCCCTGGGGATACGCTACCGAGTGTCACAGCGGGATGCAGGCGTCCAGCAAGCATCGCTGTCAGCAGCCGCTGCTCCAGGCGCTCAGGAGGGGAGCTGCGGCCGGGGGGGGCCGCAGCTTGCTCCCCTCAGTGCCTGCGTCTGGACACAACCACTGAACCACAGAACGGTTGGGCTGGAAGGCAGGGTCACCTGCAGCAGGTGACACGGGAACCGCATCCAGGTGGGTTCGGAATATCTTCATTCTGCAGAATGCACGTCCCCCCGGGCAGGTCTTTCAGTGCTCTGTCACCCTCAGCGTGAACAAGTTCTCCCTCATGCTGAGGTGTAACTTCTTGTGTTTCAGTTTATGGCCATTGCCCCTCGTCCTGTCGCTGGGCGCCAGTGACGAGTGTGGCACACACGAAGCTGGCACAGAACCGGCCCTCCCGCTCGGTGGGAGTGGATCGCGGACAGGTCAGTGC
>NW_008236184.1:2022143-2088294 GCF_000691975.1 Corvus brachyrhynchos
CGGGTAGCGCGGGGACCGGCCGTGCAGCATCCGCATCATGTCAGCGTTTTGTGTGAGGGCGGGAGGCTTAAGTCCATTTGTCTTGGTAAGAGTGGAAAAAAAAATGCTAGAGGAGCCCTCCTGTAATGCAGCACCGCTCGGAGTTTGTATTTGGTTCTGATTTCATGCCTCCACTGTAGCAAAGGGATCCGAGCCTTTGATCGCTCTTTTCCCGTTCCCTTCGTCATGAGATCTGGAGGGAAAAGGCTGCTCAGTTAAGGATACCCGATTTTTGTTGGGATAAACAGCATGAGATATTATAGCATGGTCTGTTTGCCTCTTACTGAACAGTTTTTTGAATGTGTGTGGTGCCTTGTATTGCCATAACAAAAGGGATGGGGGTGGGGGAAAGGAAGCGAATACTGCATTTAGAGCTGCATCTTGGAAAGTCAAAGACTGCCTTATTTCGCCTCAACTGGCAATCTGTGCTTTCAGGTTTACGTACTTTGCATCTTCAGTGTCGTTCTGGTGGTTGTTGCATGCTAGTGAGGACACACAAGAAAAGAAATTTAAAGACAAGAGAGCATACAATGTGCATAGTACAGAGATAATGTGCATTGCAGTTATGTTTAAGAAAAGTCTGAAATTACTGTGACCAGATCGAAAAATGCAAGTAGTGTTTCAGTTGTATTACCTGGCCAAGGCCACCCTATAATCTCCCAGGAGGGGATGGGAAATCGGTTTGCAGAAAAGGTATTTATCTATTATGCCTGTTACCCAAGAATTCCTCATTACTTAATGAGTAGGACTGAAAAGGAGAAACAACTGCTGTCATAGTTTTTTGTGGTTCTGTGTAAGCCATAGTATTTCCAATATAACATAGCTTTAAAAGGGAGGAATTCTAGTTTAACTCCTTATTGCCAGTTAAGTTAAAATACAATATGTGCTGGTTATGTGTTTGAAAAGCAAAAGACTGACATTTATATTAAAGCATAAGATGGCAATTTATCACTGTATCGTCCCAGTTCTTCTCCGTATGGGACAGACAAGATGAAAGAGCTTTACTTTCTTATGTTCTATGAGTACTGAACTGCTAAAGTCAAAGCCACTGTACTTAGTCCACTTGGGGCTCATAGGATTTCATGCTGCAGAACTGTCCTTATAAACCTTGATTGTCAGACTTTCTGAATTCTCTGATAAGGTCTGCAGTTGGAAATATCTGAAGCTATTTTTAAAAATGCATCAGCAACTACATTATTGCGCCCTCTTGATCCTCTGATAGTAAAGGAAAAGTGTTCTTGCAAAGGCCATAGGTGCTCAGCTCTTTTGGTCAAAGTATTACGATTCTAAGGAGGAATCTCTAAAAGCATGTTTTGTGCAGTTACTTGATTAATGGCAGTTCAGGTTGGGGACTGGACATGAATTTAAACAAGCTAGGTCTTTAAAAAGTGACCTTTGCTTAAGGCTGTGAACATGAGAAACCACTTCAAGAAGCATAATTTTAGCATCTCTCCGGCTATTCTGATAAGAATATTTGCTAAGAAATAATTTGTGAAAATACCATGCTTTAAACATCTTTCAGTATATATTCCTGTGCTGAGGGTAGAGAAATTAGGAAGTGACCTGTTCCAAGCTACCAGCTCACAGAGAGGATGCTGGTTTTATTCAGAACAAAATCTTGGTTGTAGCCTTTGAATACATCAGGATATAGGTGCTTTTGCAGACTTTTTATATCCATTTTCCTTGTAATCTGTGTTTAAATAAACAAGGCACTTATTTCATGCTTTAAACACTGTGGTGGTAGAGGCTGGGGAACAGCCCTGCCAAAAAGGCCCAGAGGTCCTGGTGAACAGTAAACTGCAGTAAACTGCACATCCCCTGGCAACAAAGATACCCAGGAACATCTTGGTCTGTATGAACAACAGTGCAGCCAGGAGATCAAGGGAAGTGATTATTCCCCTTTCTGCTCAGCACCCAGTAGGTCACATTTATAACCCTGTGTCCAGTTTTGGTCCCCCCAGGACAAGGACAATATTAAAGAACTGGGGTTCTGCAGAGGCCACTGAAGTGGTTGGGGCTGGAGGCTGAGCTCTGTGAGCAGAGGATGAGGAGTGGGGCTTGCTCAGCCTGCAGAAAGGGAGGCTTTGGGGGAACCTAACAGCAGCCTTCCAGTTCTTACAAAGAGCTCCTCAGGGAACTGGAGCCAGACTCAACGCAGTGGCATGTGCCAAAGAATGAGAGACAAACGGCATATGTTGAAACAAAGGTTCAGACTGGATGCAAGCAAAATATTTTGACTGACAAGGACAATCATACATGGAGACAGGTTGCCCAGAGAGGTTGTGTGGTCTCTGTTCTTGAAGGTTTTAAAGACCAGACTGGATAATTCCCTCAGCAAACTGATCAGGGCTCACTGATGACCTTGGTTTGAGCAGAATGTTGGACAAGAGATCTCTGACATTCTTAACAACCTGAACTGTTATGATCCTGTGAACAGTTGTATGTTTGTGCCTATTTGTACAGGATACAAGAGGCAGACACGTTTCTGTAAGTCAGATTTTTAAAGAAAGATTTAGAACTTCCATTCTAGAACTAATCCGTCCATCTCAGAAAAGATGGAATACAGTATCAGTATGATACATTGGCCTCTATTACCTGTGAAACAGTACACTACATTAATACAAACTAATACCTTACTATAAGCCTCCCAAGGAAGAGATATTTGCTTGAAGCAAAAAGAAGAGCATCCTGCTTGCAAGCAAGAGCTTTTTCTAGGAGGTATCTCTTGACACTACTATGAGGCAATTAAAGCCTTGCAACATTTCTGGAAGAGATGTAATGGTAGTTGTTACAACTGGAGGAAATAAAGCACTGATTCAGTCACATGTGCTTCACAAGTTAAGGGGAAGAATGGAAAGTAGGATCAGAATTCACTGGTTTTTAGATACTTGCAGTCACTGAGTCAAATGCTCGTTATAAGTAGCTGCAAATGCTTTTAGTCTACTGGGAAGAGTATTACATGTAAGATTTTTTCTTCCTGAGGACCCATGAGAACTGCATGAAAAGCAGCTCAAGAGAGCATCATGTGATAGGTGAAGTGTGTAGTGCTTCAGGCTTGTGCTGTTTGCCCGAGCTGGACATGCACCACTTAAGCTTTGTCATGGCATCCATGAAAAGAGGACTTTCATTCAAATTCACAGTTTTGTCTGAACTTAAGTCTTACCTTAATTAACAATACTATTTTTCAGAAGGAAGGCCTTGCACAACTGGAAAAAAGTACATGAATTGAACTGTTTGTTTCTGATGCTGGTAGGTAAATGCAGTCATTTGAGTACATGACATTCCTCTCCTTTTTTGTTGCAGTACTTATTGTTTTCATTCATGTGCTGCAGCAGAGGAAGGTGATTTGCACTTCAAGAGGAGTAAGTTAGAGCTGAGCAAAGACTGGTGTGGAAAACTCTGGGATTAATAGGTGCTTCCACCTAAGCCAAAGAGGAAGAACTAGAAGCCCTGTAGGTAGGGATGACAAGGAAAAAGTGTCATTGTTCTCAGATAACAAGGTTACATGAAATACTGCTGGAGATGCATACTCTGAAGAATTCTCATGCATGAAGGGATCATTTTCTTTTGAAATAGAAGGAAATGGAGAGGAAAGTTGGCAAAAAGGTATACAAAATACGTCAGTTGTAACCAATGTGAGGTTTGCGGTCTAGATAAGGATTTTCAAATAGTAGTACTTCTGCAATGCAGACACCCACTGATACCAACCTGGGCTTCCACTGGGAGCTGCATGAGGAGTATCTTGGGATGGTTGTCTGGTTTGAATAATTAAGATGAAGTTTCCTTCAGAAAATAGCCCTCATAGTTACAGGCTTAATAATGAAGATTCAATCACGTAGAAATAATTTGTTACTGCTTTATTACTTAAAAGGCAGATTGAATATTTCCATTCTATTAATTGAATGGAGTTTTTGAACTTTGTTTTGTGCATTGATATTAGGAATATTTCTGAGCATGTCACCAACTTTCATTATTTCCAGATTGCTGTCATTCCCTTTACTTTTTGAGAGAACTTCTTCACAGATGTACTTCTCAGCTACAACCTTTACATAAGTTCCTCTCCCCCAGTCAATTGCACAGTAACCCTGATCATTTTTGAAGAGTAAATCTTTTTTATTTCTGAAACATTCTCCGAGAGAGGCTTGACCTTTCAAGTTTTTCTTGTGTATATAATCTACCTTTGTGTTAAGGGTTCACAGGATCTGACACTTGAAGATTTAGTGTAAGATTTATTTATTAATTTAATGACAATTAAGTGTAAGACAGAAAGATTTACAACTCTTTCACATGAGTACAGAGGTTAGATTTAGCTAAGAATTCGTAATGTGGTCACAGCAGGCACGTTTACTTTTTCCTATCTTCAATGTTAAAAAAACCAACAACAAACAAATTACAACCCAAGTAATAGTTCTGTAACACTCATCATGAGTGTTCTGGTGAGGGTGCAGGTCTAGATTTGACCACTGGAGTCCAAAATGCCAAGTGATGTTATGTGACATGGGAATGTGTGGTGAGAAGCACAAGTTCCATAGGGACAGCACCTATCTAAACAGTATTGTGAGAACCTCCTGGAAGGAGTAGTTGTGTCTGGCATTCACTGTTCAGGTTCAGTGAAGCAGCTGATCTTTATGCGAAGAATAATAAAGGAAATAATATTCCCACAATGCCATCCACATTGTTACTGCCTTTGTCCACTACCCAGAAACAAAGTGCTTGGGTGGACTTTCTGTCACCCAGTGTGCCCTTCAAGATCAGAAGATCAAAAATGTTAGTTAACTTTGCCTTTTCCTGCTCCAGCAAAATGGTAATGTATGCTTGAGTTATTGGATTAACTGAAGAGAATGAGTGTTGCACAGACCAGATTCTGTTCTAGCATGACGTAGGATTTAATTTTTTTTTCCCAATCACCAAGAGTGAAATGACATCAATAAATTGATATTACTCTCAAGAATCACTGATACCAGCTACTACAAAAAATTATTCCAGTGCAAGGGCAAGTGCATTTTTTTGATTTAGTCAAATCTTAAAATAGGTCTCAAAACTCATACTCTGAAATCTGAGAGATGCCTTTTCAACACATCAGGGGGAGTGCATGGAGATGGAATTGCTTGGTTCTCATGCAGAAGAAAGATTGCTTCAGTGCTGCTATGCTACTCAACTCCATACCAAATCTGTCTCCTGGGAATGAAATCTTCTATTAAACACTGTTACTAAACATATCTTTTTTTCTGTTGGATTTTTTTTTCCCCTTCTAATCCTCAGCTTTTGTGTCTGGTAAGGATGGCCATTCTGACTGGTACCAGGTTTGACTGGGTTGCTGTGCTGTCTTGAGTTACAAAGACCACTAGATCTGCTAATAGATGAGTAATCGTGAAGGCAGTTACACAAAGAACAGAAATATTTCTGCTCTTATAAAATGATCTGGTATAGGAAAAAAGCAGACTTGCATGGTTCCAAATTCTTACTATGCAGCATAGCACGCTGTTGCCATGCTACCAGATTGCTTGCCTTGATATTTAAATTTGCCCTTAGATTTGTATTTAAAAAGAATGAACTGTTAACAGTACATTAAAATATAAAATAACCTGACAACACATAAGCCTCATCACTAGTTTGTTCATGGGTTTTTGGCCTCTACAGATTTTAATCTTCTTTCCTAAATAAACCCCACCATCACAACAAATCTCAGATATGAATGAACCAATGAAATACAGAAAGGTTCTGTTTGGGAGTGCAATAAAGGTTTCCATCAAAGGAAGAATATTAATTATAATTTCCATACTTTAAAAAATGTGCATTTTGCCTACCTTACTAAGTGCCTCTTGCCACCTTTTGTATCCTCCAATTTAATTCTACAAAGGGAAATCAGAGTATGATGATATTTTCTTGTTGATATATTGTGGAAGAGAAAGGAACATTATTTCTATATATGTGTGTGTGTAGATATATATAAAATGTCCTTTAGGCACAAAATCTTGTGTTACTGGAAGACAACTCTTGGTTAGAGATAAGGCAGCTTTAAAAAGAAACTTACCCCTGTGATATTCTTAGCCAGTCAATCAGTGTGGCTTTAATTATGTAGAAGTATTTGACATGTTATGGCCCAGGAGATAAAAGCTGTTGCATACTAGATGAATGAAAGGGAAGGAATTCTGTTGGTGACTGGAAATTTCATGCTCAGTGCTGCATTAGAGACATAAAATGAGCACTGGAAGGGAACACTTCCTAGTAAATAGCAATTTGCATTGTATTGCTGATTCCAGAATTATGAAGGTTGTTGGTGGCAGAATTCTTCATTTCTGGTTAATGACATGGAAGAGTAGCCATGAAAATACCTGTGTAGTATCAGGAATGTGCCTTTAAGTCAGTTGTGTTGGTGAGATTTGTTGTTGTTTGCTTGGTTTTTGGTTTGGTTGATTGGCTTTTGTGTGTGGTTTTTTTTTTAATAATTAAGGGGTTTTCTTTATATTTTCAGTAGGAGGTGGAAGTCTCAGTTCTCCTGTAAGTAAAACGTATCTGTTGTGATACTTGGTGTTTTCAGTACTTGGATAGAGACCCCCTTAAGGTTTTTACCACATCTATTCCACACCTATCTGCAGTGATAATAAATGATCTCTACAGCATATGTTTAATCAGGTATTTGTCCTACATTTATTATTCAACTCATATGCATCATAACTGGACCCACCCACTAACAGATAATGATTTGCATCAAAATGTAGAAAAAAAGGGAAATTATTTATTACAGCAATACTATACCTTTGCAACAGTATTATTTTCCTTCCTGTGCATATATCTATATATTTTTTTTAAGTTTTTAATCACGATTCGGTAAAATACCTGTCTTATTCTTGAGCCAACATTGATTTAACTCAGAACTGTTAACATTTCTTAGTGTTGGGAGTCTTACGATATTTCATGGTTTAGTTTAGGCTCCAGCTGTTGGTATGTGAGAATCACAGCTTTGAGCTTATACTCACACAGGCTCCAGGAATGAAGAAACTAGGACTGTGTACTTTAAACATTTGTGGATGATATGATACCTCTAATGCTGGAGTTCTTGTGGTTGGCAGTGCTGCAGAGATTGTAGTAGAAGCAAGTTCCTTAGTATTACCCAGCATCTATTTGAATGAACTAAGCTTGAGTTACCAGTTTTCTTTCTGATGGTACTTAACATTGTTATAACCACTCATGGTAAATATAAACAAGCCAAATGTCATCCAGAATTTCTGAACCAGCTGTTTTATCAGTAAGTAGTCAATGGTGTTACATACTTTCCTCTATGTAATGATATTGCTATTTAAAGTAGCCATTAAGGAAAGGTAGTAACCTACTGTAGTATTGGTAAATCCCACTGAAAGGTTAGGAAACAAAAGCTGTTTTTTGCTGGTCTAAGTTTTCCACCCTCCCTGTGCCTTGGCAAAGTGAGTCTTGCTTCTTGACAGGATGAAATCCATATTGTCTTTAAGATGTTATCTCTGTCCTCATCAGATAACTTGTGACAGAGTGTGGCTGCCAGCTGAGGTTGACCCTTACTGGTTGACAACTTGCACCATGTTGGTGGCACTGACACACTGACTGTCAGCTCCCCAGGCTGACCCTGTGGCAGTCCCTGCTCCTCCAGCCTCAGAGGCTCAGTATGATGGATCCTGTGCCTGAGCTGCATGACAGGCTTCTTGTCACAGGGTCCTCTTGAGGGACCCTCACAAATTGTAAGGACAAGCAGCGGGGGAAATTCAAACAGAAATTCTTAAATAGTAAAGTTTGAAGTTTACCATATATGTGGAACTTAACTAAACACCATAGTATCATCCTGAGTGAAATGGAGGTGATTGAAAAAAAAAAAGATCTATTGTAGTGGATCCTATGAGCCAACTAAGTGTCTAGGAAGGCATTTAGAAGACAGCACTAGACTGTCATTGCTCAAAAGACTGACCTGTCTAAATAGACTTCACAGTTTGGTATCTTCTGTTTAAATTCATCTGACAGAGGAAAAGGATAGTGTAAAAAAGTGGTACCAGGCCAATATAACCTCATATTACGGTAGCAAAAGATTGTGAAACACTGGATTTAATCAATAACACACAGACCAAACATTTACTGAAAACCTGAATAATAGGCACATCTGTAATTATTGGAGAATATAACTTAAATGTACCTAACTGGAAAATCTTAATTTGGTTCTTCTGTTTAGTTGAATTTTGCTGTTAATCTTCTTGCTGGGTTAAACTATAAAGATATAAATAATTACCTTTATAGATTACCATATTAAATATTTTGTCTATGTAAATATGAATAGCATGTGGATAAAAGTTCTCTGCTCTGGAGACTATAAAAGGATGGCTTTGCATCTATTACACTATTTTCATTTGTGTTTTCTTCACTAATACTGTGTCATTGGGGGTGGGAGTGTTTGATTTTTAAACAAACTCCCCAAAGTCTGCTTTATTCATTTGTCAGCTGTTAAAGATTTTTAAGCTCTTTGTGGCAGGAATGTCCACAGAATACTTAACAAAATGAAATCTAGGTTAATGGACTTTTCCACAACACACATAATTTAGGATTTATTTGCCCCCAGTTGAAAGTTGTTACTGTAGTAAATACAAGATGAGGAATTAAATGGAAAGGAAAATATATGACTGTTCAGGATTTGCATCCGGTAAAGGGGCTGATATCAGGAGGCACAGAAGTTGATTATACCCTTGCAATGCTAGGCTACATACGATGGTACAAAGCTGGATCCTGCAGGGAAGCCTTTGAGCTGTCAATCCATTGGGAGAGCCCAGGAAAGGTGTACACAGTGTTAGGTAGTTGTTGTTTTACAGTGTGGGCAATTTCTATTATTAAGGGACTGTGGCGTATCTTTAAATGGCTGGAAGTTGACCTTTCATTTGAACTGGGTGCAGCTCAACCATCTTTCAAGAGTTCAATTTTGCTATGAGCTGCAGCCTTCCCTGCACTACTCCTGTCCCCAAGAATGTCCCACCAGCCCCAGCAGGACTATGGCTACCTGTTACTGCAACACAGGAACTTCTGGTTACCACCAGGAGACTGCTGTGGGGTAGTTGTTCAGACCATAATAATTAAGCTTAGAAAGGTGAAACAGGGTTGACCTAATGACAGAAAAATAAAAATTGTTCCAATTGTTGGAGAAATTAGTCTAAATTTGACTTTCTCAATGAGCACAATAGTTATAAAATTATTAGTCCCTAAGGATCGTATTCTGCCAGCCATAATACTTTGTGTCATATATCTATATATTAATGCAACTGTAGACATTACTTACTTTAAACCAGATACTAAAATTTATGTACCTATTGCCCTGAGCATCAGTTGAAGACAAACCAGTCTATTTATGAACAAATAATGAAATTAATGGATAAGTCAGCAAAGCTCATACTGCCATTTACAATCTTGCCTCAGTAGCTACTTACTGCATGTTAAGTGATGAGACATGCAGAGTTTTGAATTGGAAAATTCATAGATAACTACAAAATAGACTGACCCACAATTTACCATGCGATGTCTCAGTGATTTTTCAACTGTTTCATCTTTAAAGGAAAAATGCTAGTTCTTGGAAGTGTTACCCAAGTCCATAGGTACATTTACTGAGAACCTAAGAAATGTATGCTTATTTAAATGCATTATGCAAAACTTTATTTTACAACAAATGAAATAAAATGCTGGGTAAATTCTTGTTTTCACACTAGCTTTTATATATATTCTATTTCTAAAGATATTATAATATTAGAGCGTATTATTTCATTAATATTTCCCTGGTCCTTTGATAGCCAATGTGTCAGGTATGGAGCATGAGGCTTCCTGTGTGTAGGTGTCTTCCATACTGCTGCCCAGCTATAACCTTGGGGTACAGCAACCTTGCACTGCAGGATTAGTGTCTTTTCTCCAACAGATCTGCTCCGTAGAAGTTTTGTTCTGTGCAATGCCATTATTTTACATGCTGCAGTTAAGCCAGCTGGAGTCATAACCTAATCTCTTGTTTAGGCCAACTGTAGATCTAATTAACCTTGCTGACACTGCATCTTATTCAATCACACAGTGCACTTCCTCCATGAGAATGGCTGAAGCTGTAACAATACCTTTTAGAATATTGTCTAACAGTGAGTTTTCAGTGTTCTCCCTGTTCTGTGCTGCACTGTTGCCTGCTTGGCCTGTCAGTTACTGATAGGGAAAGTCTGTGTACCTGTGTGTGAAGGAGAAGAAAAAAAAATCAGCTCCAAATGCAGTTTGAACTCTCCATGTAGTTAGGATTTTGACAGACCACTAGAACTCTCAATGTCCCCATCTCTGGCAGAGCACAGAATGGCAAAGAAGACAAAGAAGAGATGCCAGCTATCACCTCCTGTGCTTTCATGGAGTTAATGAACATGGAGGAATGACATGCACAGAGTCCAAGGTTATTCAAGAGACTAAAAAAATACAAGTAGCATAGTATGAACTGCCAAAGGGTCATGCCAGTCTGTTCTACCATTTCTGCTGGAATATTTCTGTTTACTCTTATTTTCATAACAACAGTATTTCAGCTTTATCAGACACAGGTAGAGAGTAGGATCTACTGTTTCATTTGAAACAGTTGCTCTTCCCTATGACTTGGCAAAAGTGAGATGAACATTCAGTTATCATCATGAAGGTCCAAAGGAAAATGAATGCTTCCTCAGACCTTCAGCAGGCTGATGTGCAAGAGGAACTATGCTCAGAAGTGATTAATTTATGGGGTGTCATCTCCCAGCATCAGGATTGAATCATACAGATTCTGTTGCATTGTTACAGAAATCACATAAAATCAAGATGCATTTTTCCAAAGATGGCCAGAGTCTTTAATAAATATTCAATCCCTTGATAGGGAATAAACTAAGGGGTAAACAAAGGGATTGCTTTGTTCCCCTGCTTTGTCTGATGAAGCTCAGTTCTTCAGTTTTCAACTTCTCCAATTAGACAAGATCTACATACCTCTTTTCTCCTTTACAAGCCATTAGGATCTAATGGGATAAGACTTGTGCATCAGAGCCTAGGCAGCTAATGATGCCTCACTTCCTAGCTGTGAGTGGAGCATTTTAAACAACAGAGTTAATACCTACAGTTTCAGCACAGTCTGTTTAATCAAGAATTTCACTTGAACTTTGCCTGCAGATTTCTTGAAAGAGTTTTTCCACCTTTACTGAAAAACTTTTTCAAACTGGAGTAGACAGTTGAGATAACCAAAGTCACATTTTTTCGAAGAATCCTTTAACTGCAGGCTAATTGCATATTTTATTGCATCCAAGATGAATGTTGTTTGTGCTTTATGTAGCATCAGAAAAGAAATGAAACTTTGAAATATTCTGTTTAGGCAATGAAGATACTGAGGGGGAAAAAGGAGGAAAAAAATTAGCTCAGTTCTCCAAAATAAAAGAACACTGTCTTTGGTATTGCAATTTCACAGATAGAAATCTGCATAGACTAGTCTGTTTATCTGCTCAAAGCTCTTTACATAACTGGCACTTTGTCATCTTCTGTCTATAAATTATAGGCAGTCATTACTGGAGTGTCTGAGTAACCAAGCAGAGAGTTTGCTGCTTTGTATATAAATGTAGCTACAGTCCTGGATCTATGTGAACATAAATACAGACATGAAGGCATTCTTGCTCTTCAACTAGATACCAGAAAACCCCCACTCTTAATGCCATACATCTGTGGATGCTGGTGTAAATATGAAACAGATAACCTCTCTGGTTCCTTTATAATGGAATGATGGAAATTGATTTGGGAGAAAGATAAAAAAACAAAGAAAGATAAGAAGTACATAAATCACATCAAACCAAATACAGGTTGTTACATGAAATGGGCAAATTAGGTAACAAATTTTGTGTCAAGTGTTTTTGACTGACTTGGTGAAGAGAAGACTTTTTTCAAATGGTATTCTTTGCATTGATAATGCAATAGTAGAGACAGTTTACATCTCAGAAAACTCAGTCTGGATCAACCCAATTTACATCTTTCCTAGCGTGGAACTACAGTAACATCTGGAAATAGATCCTTAAATAGAACAGGAAATAGGCTTTATCTAAATATTCACCTTACTAATTAACTCTTCCTGATAGAGTTATAAGATCCTAGTCCTTCAATATACAGAGCATGTTACAGCTGGAAGATTTAAACATCTGTGTAAGTGCATGGTACTTTTTTGGAAAGCAAAAGATTTGTCTGTACAACCAAAAAACCAAGCTGCAGAGAACCAGACTTCAAAGGAACTACAACAGCCTAAATGTAAAACTCCACCTACCCCAACTGAGGATAAACAATTATATCATTACTTAAAATATACTGGTTACTGTGGATGATCCATCCATAGCTGATTGCTTCTTTTTAATGGCATTAAATAATGTGCTGAAATTTGCATTGCAAATTATAGGATGGTAGGCTGGTTTTTTTTTTTTTTCAACCTAATCAAGTCAATTCCACCCAGGTCCTCTATATCCAACAATCCAATGGTGAAGAGCATTTTGGCTACCCTGTTTTTCTTCTTCTGTTTGCTTAAATGATTTTCTGTTGAGCATAAAGGACAAATATTTTTGTAAGTTCACTGTTAGGTTTCACAGATGTAGGTTTAAGGAGATTATTTATGCTTTAGGATTTACCATCTACCAACATGCTGTTCATTTGCCTGATATCACTGGGGACTAGTTCTTTTATTTGCAATTTATAAATCCTCATCTTCAGACTTCGGTTTTCAGATAGCTGGATGTTTGAAACCTCCAGCAGTTATTAATATAATTAATTTTATCTCAGATGAACTAACAGTGTTTATTCAATCAACATTATATATGATGGGTCCAGGGGTTTGTTTTGTTTTTAAATTTAAATAGAATAGGTAATGCTAAGCTGGTAGGTTGTTGAGGAGTCACCTTGGGAGCCCTCCCTTAGTTTGATGCATGTTTGATGAAGAATGCTGTTTTCTTGTGCCCTCTACTGATACATTTGGTGATTAACTTTCCAAAAGGACAGCAGCAGAAGTTCTAAAGCCCATATCCAATGCCTTTTCCTTCCAAAAACCTTGCATCTGGAATGAAGAAGTCAAACTTGTGCTCTGTGTGCCTAATGAAACCCCTAAGCCTTTGCAAAGGTGGTAAACAAAGATGTGGCTGAGTCTCATGTCAAGTCTGTCTCATGATGCCTCAGATGAATGCCTGTAAATGTGCCTGCTGTGGCTCATAAAGTCTTACATTCCATGGAGACCAGCTATTCATATTCCAGCAGGAGCAGCTCCACACACCGTGCTTGATAAATAAATCCTTTATTTCCTGCAGAAGCCTAGATCTTGAGATTGTACCAGTTTCTGATCCCATCGCACCCGGGACAGAACTGCCGGCTCCAGGGAGAACAGGAGCTCTCAGAGATTGGCTGTGCAGTAAGCGATAACCTGCTCATAAAGCAGGATGCTTGAAACATTAGGATGTGAGAACAGAAGGTGAAAAATCAAAATGTGAGCCTTGCTTGAAATGTCTGAGTTAGCTAAATCTCTATACTGCTTTCCAATATGTTGCCTATTCTTTTATAATTAAAGCTTGAGATTATTTTGTATATGGTGCAGTGATTGACTTCAGAATGAGGAATTAAAAAATCCCTATGAGAGAAAGCTTCATAATAATTCATATTATTATTCTAGAAATTTGAAAATAACCCTGTTTCTTTCTCAGTGGTTTTCATCCTGTTCTTGGCAAGCATTTTCCTATACTGTGTTTCTTGTGCTCTGAGAGCCATTCTGGATTGCTGATAGGCTCAATACTCAAGCAGTTTGTGGTCAAATGACCAAATGCCTTGATTTGATCTTTCTGAGCTGGGATGCTGTGAGCTTTCAAAATGCAGTCTAGAATTTTAGAGGGAGCTGCAGTCCCCATTATGGTCTTATCAAGAGCTCATCCTGTATTCAGTTTTCTTTGCACTGTGAAAAACCAACTGAGGACAGAATTTTCCCATTGAAGTTTAATTATGTTTTCAGAGCACTAAATAAAAAATGTATATTCTGTTATACTGTAATTTTGTAATATAATGCATCTTAAGCTTGTTTCAGTACTGCCGAAACACAAGATTATTAGTATTTTATGGAACTTTCTTCCCCTGTATTAGAAAGTAATCCTTTCTTTGTCTTCTCTGATATTCTAAGGCTAGAAAAAAATGTAGATAAACCAGAAAGAAAACTATGGAAGAGGCAAACAGTTGTGTATAATTTCTGCACCTGTGCAAAGGTCATTTTCATGCACTAGAAAGCTGAAAAACCCTGCAGCATGTAAGGAATGTTGAAACAGGCAAGGCCAGAGGCAGAACCTCTGGATCTGTCTGCTGTCCTCATGCGTGCAAGGGGAAGCTTGAGCAGATAATGCAGAGCAACTGGGGAAAAAATAACTTCACTTCCAGAACTGGCAAATTTCCCCATTACACAACACACGTACAGTGCTATACTCTGACAACATAATTTGACCTTGAAAAAGCCAAAGTGTTCTTCACAAACCTCCAGAAAGTATTCTTTGCATGGAAAGGTACTTGATTTTTTGCACTTATAAGAAGGATTCATTATTCCATGCAATGTCCACGTGTAATTTTTTATATCTCAGTGGTGTTCACTACAATTGCTGATACAGATCTCTACAGTTTTCATACAGTTGCAGCTGATGCTGACTAGATTTACTCTTGTTTTGTTTCATAGTTCTACTCAGGCTTTGAATGAGATCTGTTCATGAGGCGTCTTGTACTACACACAGAAGTACCCCAGGGCATTGTATAAATTAATATTCCATCCATGAATGTAACTAGTAGTTAATTTATAATTTGGCAATGAGAAACAAGAGACTAGATTACTGATTAATTATAATGAAGCTGAACAGGATGCTCACGTGTATGCTGAAATAGAGTATTATTGTACTCTGTTGATGGCCTTTGCAATATGCAACCTGTTTTAGTAGTGTTCAATCTAGTAGTTTAAGACATAAATAAGAACAGTGGTAAATAGTACCAGTATTTTTAGTTTAGCTAATTAAAATTTTATGACTGGCATAGAGGATTTGAGTTTATGGCATCTTCAGATTTGGCATGGGGAAATAAGAGAATTCGCATGAGCTGACTTCTGCTATAACTTACCGTATCTTATTATGCTGTTTCCAACTCTGATTTAAAACAAAACAGACTTATAATTTATTCTTCACTAAAAAGAAGAGGAAAGAGAGCCCAGGAAGTAACCGCAGCCAGGAAGTACATCTGAAATAGTACCATGATAGTTGTGAGTGACTGTTTGGAGCAATTGCATCCAATGATCATCCTAAGAATAATTGTGTCTTGCCTCCTGAGAAGAAGCTTCAGAAAAATACCATAAAAAAATATTAATGGATTTCAGTAATTACCTGATATGTAGTTATCAACTGCAGTCAAGATAAACACAAGAAGGTGTCCTCTAAAGCACACAGACAAAAAAATGAACGAGTGAATTTCTTCGAGGGGGTGTATGTGTTCCACAGAAAGAGATGCCCTTGAGCCTTTTAACCTGGGCTTCAGACATCTCTGCCCCAGGAATATCTCCAGTTACGTTTGTGAAAACATGGCTGCTTTGCATTAAAACTCCTTTTAGGTTTTAGATTTTATTTTAAACCAATCATAATTTAAAATAAAAATATAAGGCTTTTCTTCCTAATGAATTCTTGTGCAGTGTTACAGGGCCATATATAGCGTGATGTAAATGTGTCATCCTTAACTGATGTCTGCAGCAAAGACATACAGTTGTGTTAAGGACAGTGTTGATTAGGATTGGCTCTTAGCTTCGGGATGAGGCATGGACACGGCCAGTAGTTAATTCTGTAAACCTCTGTCAGACATTGTGGATCTAACAGAGATGATGGCAGAAAAAACTGACAGTCCTTTAATCCAGTTTCACTGCCACCATCTTTAGCCAAGACTATTCTTGGAGTTTTCTATCTGTGGGAGAAATGCTACGAAGAATAGTGATAAAAACAGTGTATCAAATGATTTAGGAATTCAGTGATTTAGGAGTACTAAGCTGTAACGCTATCCAGGTGATCAGTGCCTGTGAAAGGAGGCAGCTCTGAGCACTCCCCATGTAATGTTAGAAGGGATAAAATGCCACATTTAATTCACAAAGCACTGTGCAAATTGGGCTTGCCTTTTGTCATTGTTCCACCAGTAAGGATTTACTGTGTTGATCAGTGGATTCAGACAAGGAATTCTGCAGCATTTAATATCGTTACTGCAGAAGCACCTTTACATTTAAATGGAAAGAGTCCTTTAATTCTTCTCAGAGAGACAAGAGGAGGTGTGGACTCTCCTGCATGACTTTGCATCTCCCTTTAAATAAACAGCTTGTGTATCTTTGCAACAGAGACATTATCCTTGAAGGAGTGACCATATTTCACTTTCTGCTCTTCTGACTAGCTTTCATTTATTGTAGTTTCATAGAAGACACTGTTAATTACAGATTTCGTTAATGTATACTTTGATTTTATAGTAAGAATAGGAGTTAGGTGCTTGCAGTGTGTGCTCCTGCTTTGGAACAAAATTTTTTCATTTGGTTTGCACATTGGTACTTTGTACTGCTGTCTTTTTGTATCCTGTAATTTTCTAGTCAGTCATCCTCCTGTATTAGCTTCCTAATTCCACAAAAAAGGCATTCATTCCTTAACTGATCTGTTGCAAATAGGTTTTAAAGACATAGCTACCTGTTTTGCTTGGTTTTGATATGCTGCTTTATACATATGCTCCATTTCTGCCTCTCTTTACTCAATTGCTCTTAGCCTCCTTCCTTAACTTCATCCAGACTTCAGTGCTCCAGACAGATGTAAAATACAGCAGTCATGTTAAGGAGTGCCTTTACTGTGTTATTCAGCTAATTCCTCTGCATTGTGTCATCATTTCAGTGGTAAAGAATTTTGAGGAGAAGGCTTAAATTCACCTAAGCTTAAATGAAAGGTGAAAAAGTACAGAAAAAAAAAAAAAATCTCAGATCAGGCTTGTCCTGAACAAACAAGATACGCTGCCTTGGGGCTGCAGGAGTGCAGTTGTAGTCTTTCAGGCTGGCTGAAATTGGAAATAGCATTCTCATTTGTCATGCATTATAATCAAATTGGATGCAGATTTGCAGACCTGGAGAACAATGATTAGATGTCATCGGTTATTTTTACACTGCATAGAGTGTAAACAGTAGTGGTTTGGGGTATAATGTAGTGGATTTTTGGCAGTGTTTCCTTTATTGTCTGTATCTAGTGACATGCAGTGATTTTCTATGCAGAGCAGCAGCTGGTTTATTTTCTTCTAACTGCGTTTCTGGATGCAAAGAAAATCTTTCTCAAGATGGCAACTAACAATTCAAGAACAGAAAACACTGAGTTTGATAGTTTAAGACCTACTTAGGTGCTAATCATCAGCCCTTTGAGCAATTTTAGAGCCTTCAAGTTTCACTGCTCATGTAGTAAAGGTGACACTATTGATACAATTAAGGGCTTTTTTTATTACTGAAGCACTAGCATTTATTTTTAATTAGGTGCTCTAGTCCTTTTGTGCAGACCTACGAAATGTTTGTTCCCTGGACTCCTGCTTCACAGTTTATGGTGATGGATTTGGGCTGCAGCTGGAGCTGAATAGGAAAATGAAAATAAGAATAGATGGCTTGTCACTATGGTTTGAAGTTGAAGTGATGAAACCAAATTATCTTTGTCTAGCTTTTTAAAATCTCCAGTGACCACAGCAGTATGTATCAGAGGCAAATCAGAACACTTTGGAAGGGATTTTGAGAGACATCTCATCATCATCCTAATAGGCTAAAAGCAACTGATGATGTATGAGAATTATAGGTATTTGAGATTCCCCAGTTTAATATCTGTTCTTCCACCTAATGTACACAGGCATCATTTACTTACTAATACTTGTATAGGAGGGTTTATTTCTTATTTCAGTTTATTTCTAAGATCCGCCTGTGTTACTTCATACCCATCCCTTTCTCTTGATCTCTGCTTTGAATCCATACCCCCAGCATCATTGGTGACATAACTGATTTCTGGCAAATATTAAGAAGACTAATTAGCTTATCTTAAGATTTAATTTAAGTTCAATTATACGTTGACTTTAAGTATCCTTTTATGTATAACTTTGTGTGTGTTCCCAGCAATTCTGTTCTAAAACTGATGTTAAAGGAATCGATGGATGAATTGCCCTAGGAAAAATTAATCAAGACATCTCAGGTTCAGACAATGCTTTGTCCACCAGACTGCTGCACTAACTACTGGGAAGTGGAGTCCATTATTTTGAAAGAAAAATACTATGGTGAAAGTGAGAATAAAGCTGGCAGTAAGTGTCACTAGCTAGCTGAATGTGGTGCTAAAGAGTTAGAAGAATACTGAGTGTTCCAACTATGTCACTTTTAAGTTCAAAGTATTTTGATTCTGAAATTAGAGCTGTTCAAGTAAAAAAAGTTAATGGCAAAATACATACTCCCTCAAAGGTTTTTATGCCACTGGTATTTTTAAGAATCCTCCTAGTTCATATAATAGTTATGTTATTATAAAAGCATTATATCCTTGACAGCCTCCAGACATTGTCTAAATGTTTTGTGTAGTGGAAAATAGCAGTTCTATTGAGGAAATGCAAATCACTACTAGATGTGTTCTCCAGCACTGTAACAAATATTCAAGTGTAGTAATCAGAGAAAGTAAGAGATTTATCAGGATTTGTGTACAGTTAAAAATTTACATTAATTTACTACTTAGATTGGACTAAGTCAAATCACACATTGATTTTCCTAACAATAGGTAAAATACCTATTAGATGTTAGAAAAAAGATTATTATCACCAGCATATAATCTAGCAGACAGTGTTTACTAGACTGTACAGTGTCTACTATAGTAAAGTTCATTTTTGGTTTTTTTATTCCTATGTATGTCTTGCTTGGCAATACAGTGTTTTAGGGCTCAGTCCCTGCTGAAATGTATCTCAAAATAATTGCAGTGAAATAAAAAAAACCATCTAGGAACTGTCATTCATAAGGTCTTAACAGTATGCTTTGTTTTTGTGCTCCATCTTTCAACTCCAGTGGAGTAACTGATCAGAAATGAAATGTCTGCTCTTTCTATAGAATAACTAAGCAACAAGTTGTTTCTTCCTGAAGCCCTCTGCTCCCCAAATTAATCATGATAATAAATGCATAATTTATTGCCCATAATCAACTTGAAATATATTTGCACATGTATGAGCTCCGGGTTGTTCAGGACTGCTGTACAACCTCTGAAGATGTTGGATGTTTTTGAAAGAGTAAGTACCACATCCTCATTTTCGTTATTATCCAGGAGGCATGGTTTTTCTGAGTCTTTTTGATGAGTATGTCCTTTGTGCATCATCTCAGCATGGCAGCATCTGTTTGCCCTCTATTAGTCTCCTATTTGTAAGAGCATAAGTCCTCTGGTTTTGTGGTTCCTTTATAACTTCATGCCTCAACATGAGGATGAACAGTTCTTTTCTGCCAAAACAGAGTATGGCACAGGCCCTTCTTATTCTAAAAAGTTACTCCCTCCTTGACCTTTAAAATACATACTTGCTAAAGCTTTACTTGACTGAAATGTGTGGGGTTGTTCATCAGATCAGACTTGCTAGGAAACCTGAAGTATTTCTGTAAATGCTTGCGTTGGAATGCTGCTTATTCATTCAGAGTGCATACATGGGTTTGTGGGTTAGCCTAGGAAAATTGCTGCAGTGTGGTGCAGTGGTACAGCAGCTCACTGCCACCTCTTGGCATTAATCCCAAGGGTTGAATCTTATCACAGCCAAGTTTTGCAGTACTTTTAAGCCCTGCTGTGTAAAGGACTTGAGAAAAGTAACTGATCTCTAACTGTAGATCTCAAGGACATTATAATAAAATAATACAGTAATATAAAAATGTTCAGTGAAGTATAAATTGCAGCTTGTATAATATTATTGAACAAGAAATGCATCTCAATAAGCAGAGAGAATGTGTTTGGAATGCTATGGAACCAAGTTATCACAACAAGATCAATTAGAGGTGATTGAACTCAGGCCTATTTAAATTACTTTAGTAGGAAGCATTAATATCTTGAGTACAGCTTCTAGGAAATGTGCTGTATTAGCTGTAACTTTCTTTCACAGACTTCAAGTAACTGAACAGATAATTTACTGAGAGTGTTATAAAAGACTGCATATCTTAAAGCAAAAATAATTAAATAGAATGTTAACTGTTGAAAAAAATCAGTTTTTAACACAGCATTAGAAATTCTTTCATGTCTAAACCCAAACCACTTCTTCTGAAGTTTTTAGAAGACTTTAATTTCTTATTTTAGTTGCTTAAAAACTCTTTATTTGCATGACTGCAGCAGCAATTGTAGAACAGAAGGGAGGCCAATATTACAAAACTTGCAGATAGAAAAAACAGACTTACTGAAATACAGAGAACTTTCCTTTCCTTACTTCCTGCTGCAATAATTTCAGCTATTTTTGTTATAGAAAGTTCAGCGTTAACATCAAGTTGCTTGTAGTGTGTGATAAGAGAGAGAAGTAACAGTATTTTTCTGTACATGTAGATGTGCTACATAACGCCTTTGTAGCCCAGTTTCGCCATTTTTTGAGTAGTTCTATCTCTTTGCAAGACTAACAAGGGAAAAAAAAGAAAAAAAGAAAAAGCTTTTTTTTTCCTGCAGAGATGAAGGGTTCAACTGAACTACGAAACACTTTGGAAAAATTTTCTGGTCCTTAGTGAGAATTTGCATCTCAGCCACATAGACTTGGAGCAAGTCACCTCCAACATGTTCAAACACACCTGCAGATCCCAAAAAGTGGCTGTGACTACACCCTGTCACTGCTCAGTCCCTTCTAGTCAGGCAAGGCAGCACCTATACACTGAAACAGCTCCAGCTCAGCCTCACTCGGGGCTGGGAGGAATCCCAGCAGGAAGTTCCGGAAGCACACAGGTCCCTGTGCCTCTGTGCGCTGCTGTACCTCCAGTACTGGAGCAGCACAGCGGGTGCAGGAGGCCTGGCCAAACCGGGCTGCTGAGAGCCCACTTACGTCACGGTGCAGTAGCTCTACACTGTGAGGTTATTAAACAACGGGCATGGTGGTAGTTGCATGATTATTCACAAAGCACTTAGAATATTAATGATGTCACTTACAGTAGGTGAAATTTCTTCATGATCTTATCCAGCTTGTGCAGAAATATTGTCTGTGTTTCCCTGAACTGTGGTGTTTCTACCACCCTTCAGCAGAGATATTTTAAGACTCTGGTCTAAATCCTAAAAAAGAGGGAAAAAATTTTCTAAATTGTGACATAATTCCTAATATAAGACATTAAGCTGCTAGCCAAAAAGGGAACTATGCTTTGAAAACTTAGATTAAAAGTAGCATTGCAAATAAAAGTACCTAATTTAATCTGCCAATCCACTTTATCACATCAGTTTATTTTCTGTATCATGGGGCTTTGAGCAGCCAGTTCTAGTGGAAGGTGTCCTTGCCAATGGCAGTGGGGTTGGAACAAGATGATCTTTAAGGTCCCTTCCAACCCAGGTCTATTCCTCTCTTCTTTGAGCTGTGGAACCAAAATGCAGTCTTCAGATGACACTGCTTTAGAACTGCTTTTTGATTTGAGACTTTTCATTCTGGTAGTCAAAATCAAAACCATTGCTCTGTTCTCAAGGGTCTTTGACACTGCCAGCATGATTTTCTTCTTGAAATTGTGGTCTCTGCTGTCAGTCTTTCATGGCTGTATTGTTTTCTGTTGTCCTGAATATTTTTTCAAGATGCCTTCCCAAGGAGTTTTTCTTTTCCTGTAGAAGTCTGTACAGCAATGTCCATTGTTCTGTCTTATTTCCCTCCATGCCCTTTGTCTCAGTAATATCATATTTAGTTGATGGATGGTTTATACTTGCACCTCTATACCAGACGTTGTCTTTGCTCAGAATTTTAGATGTTTTCTCAGTATTCCTAAAACAGAAATATCTGAGCAACACACCTCTAAACCAGGAGTCTTTATACCCCGTACCCTTATTACTTCCTTTCTCAGCCACTGTAGACAAAACCACTTTTTTGCCTATCATTCAGGCCTGCAATTAGCATGTCCCTATTCATATGCCTTCTTAAATGTAACATACTTTTCTGTATCATATCAAAGGAAGCAATCTTTTTACAAATTCTAGTTAAGTTGAGTCCAATTTCTGTCATGTTTTCTATAACCTCAGTGAATGCAATTTCTCTTTTCTTTTAGCCACTCAGGCTAGCACTACAAAGATCATATTCTTACACCTCTGGTGTGACCACATCATCAAAACACTGCATCCTTTTCCATTAACAGTAATAATAATAATAATAATAATTTTAAAAATCTGATTTTTCAAGTGAAAACCTTAGAAGTTCTTAGTCTCCTATTTTATTTATTATCCAAAAACCAACTAGAGACACAGACTTTGATCATCCATTTATTATTGTATCTAGTCAGCGTGTTAGGCCTCTTCTAATGCTGGCTCTTGCATGTAGGAGAAGGTGCTAGGAAACACTTGAAAAAGATTTATCTATATGCTGCATATGAATTCAGAAAATTTTATTTTCCTCTACTACCTACCCCCCCCCCAAAAAAAAAAAAAAGAAGAAGGAAAAGAAAAGGCAAAGGCAACTGAAGTGCTAATACTGGTGCTCATTGTGATTGACCTTGTATCAGTGTCTTTACGTTCTCCTTTGCAGAAGAGTCTGTTGGGTTTTACTTTGGAGCTGAACCATGAATTTGCTTGGCCATGGAAAACCTTAATGTTCTGTGTTTCACTATCCACTGCAGCTATTCTGTCTTGTAGTTTGTAATATGAATAGCAAACCATAGTAGACTCAACTAATTTCCTCTGACTTGGCAAACTACCAGCACAGGGGGGAGGAATGCATAGATTCCCCATCCTTCTCATGAGAAAGAAGAGGAAGAAGTATGGTATAGCTCTTCAAATCTACTTCAGGTCATTCTTCTCAGTTCTTATTATACTAATAATTTTTTTTCCCAATACAATAGTGTCATTAAAACTAAATTTCTATCATTCTCCAGTAGGAATTAGTAAAAATGTTTATGGAATATAGGAAATGATCCCACTTTCTCTAGAAGCAGCACAAATTAATTACTTTTAGATAATACCATAGATAGGCTATAAAATAAAAAATACATTAAAACCAGATTCTACTCAAATTTTCAGCTTCTGTATGCACATCATGTCCATTGCCTTAAACTATTTAAATTACTTTGGAGGTATGACTGTAAGATCTCTAGGGAGATTAGTAAGAACTTCAGGAGTTAGTTAAGGCTTTTATTAGAAACATGGAAATGAAGTAAGTTGGGCATAGAGAGCACCTGTATTTCCTGGTGCAGGATACCCTGCTTATTCTAAGTTTCAAAACTACTGGAGAACAGGTGAGATAACCTGAAACTATTCCAAACTCCCAAGTAGTTTTACTACCTTCTTTCCTCCTTTTTCATTTTTCCCCCTTTAAGAGTTCAAATCTTCCGCCATATATTAATCCAAATTTATTTATTACATTTCTATCTACCTTGCTTATAGGCCTAGGTGATTTCTTGCCATTGTTCTGAAAAGGTAAGTTTCTCCTTCTGTAGGACTTCAGTATGAAGACTATTCACCAGTGACACAGCTATGTCAAAAGTGAGCAATTTAATATCAAATTAAAAGATTTTTGTATTGTCTGTATCTGAACAGATGGTACCCTTACTCATTTTGTGAGCATAAATTACTACTAAACTTAAAATAATTTATTCACTCTTAGAACTGCAGCCAATACCTTACCGTCTAGCTGCAAGAGTTTTCACAACCATCAGCTCAACCAGTGATGCAGCTCTTGGAACATTATGTTCCTTTTGTGACGCTCCTGGGAAGACTTTAGGCCTCTGAACCAATGGATGAATACACATTTCTTTGATTTGTGAAATAATACTACAGAGATTCATCTTATAAAAAGTCCAGGTGTGATTCAGTACATTAAAATGAATCTATGTTGTAGAAAAACAGTGCAATAGAACTTACTTAAGGCCCCTTGCTATGGATATTGTAATTTCAAATTATGTAGTGCTAGTTTACAGTTTTCTGTGATTTTGAAGTTCCTGTAAAGCTTTGGAGACATTTGAAGGAAATTACTGTGTACTTGGGGTTTTCCTGTTCTTGGGTACATCTTGTGCTCAGCTGTTTGGACAAATTTCAGCTGAGGTGTGAAAACAAAGTTTTCAAAAGAATGAGAAAATGCTGTTGAAGAATGACTGTAAAATAATACTAAAGCCTTTAAAATCTTACAGGTAGGGGTTTGATAAGCATACAGTAAGAGAGGTGCCCTGAGGCAAAAGAGAGGCATGACAAGTCAGCGGCTACTAATTCTACAAACCCTGTGAAAGAAGCAGGATGTTGATATCTTCTTGCACCCTATCCCTTGCCTATACCAGCTTATCCCAGTGCATCCATTTTCTTTAGGATAAGGTAATGGGTCAAAGCTGATGCACAGAAGTGCAGCTCACAGACCACATTTCTGAAATACATCAATATACCACTTTTCAGATACTGTAGATTCTTAGAGGCCTGCAATACAGAAGGTGTAATTTTTTCTGAAGCAGATTTCACTGCCCCAGACAAATCAATAGTAGCTTAAGCATGGTACTGACTTTTTCTTGATACATAGGACTAAAAAACTGAACTTGCTTCAAAATACCTGCTTGGTTTTCGTTTATTAATTCTATTCACGTCAAAACTGCAGTGGATTTTTTTGTTTTTTTTGGTTTGGGTTTTTTTAAGAGAGAAATAGTTATTTCACATTAAAGGACTTATCATTAACATTTCATTTTTGTTGAAATTAAAAGGTGTGGAGAATCATATCATACATATCTATAATTATTCTGAATGGTTTGGGTCCTGCTTAGGCGGACACACAAAGAGGTATTTGAGAACATTTTCTTGTCTCATTTTCTGCCTGCCTGCAGTGCATCTTCCCAAAGCACACATCCTGTTGCCTTGATCTGCAACATAATGACCATATAATGGAAGCAGTTATAGATACTCTTCTGTTAATGGTTTGATGGAGAAGAGGAGGGGTATTCTGCTTAATAAATGCTGCTTTATGAAATATGCTGGGATTAAAATTTGCCGACACTAATTGGCTTGCTTTGTGAACTCATGTTTTTCTCTAATTAAGTAATGGTCTCCCAGCTGCAGTGGCTGCTTGGGGATACCAAACTGATGTGAATTAGAATGTCTTTGCAGTGAAATGTTGTAATAGTGACAAAAAAATTTGTTTGCATAGTATAATAATGCAGCCTAGAACTAAAGCTAAAGTAGCATGAATGCTTTGATCTGCAGCTATGAGATCCATTCAAATTTAGTTGTGCAGAAATTTTTACTGAAGTAACACTTTGAATAAGTATCTTTACCTCTGAGTGATACTACTGAAGGACCTGAAGTGACGTTGTTTATAACTGTGATAATGTATAATACAAATATAATTCTGTAAAAAGAGTTCAGTTTGTGGTACTTCTGCCTTGGTTTCTCTGCTACAGTTGTCCAGTTAGCAGTAGTATAAAAATTAATGGCCCTATCAAAGAGATAGTAAAAACTTTATCAAGATCCATCTTCCTGTGCTGTTTCACATACATTTGTGTAAAATTGCTTGCTCTTTTTTTGAAAAGCTCTACCTCTGTATATCTGAAGATTATTAATAGGCACAAGACTTGGTCAAGAGTCTGAAGGAAGTCTAAGGTGGAGATGAAAACTGAGTCCCTTTCAATTTGGTGTCTAAGATAGAGCCCTTAATTACTAAAATGTTCTTACTCTTTGAAGTAACACTAGAAGATGCACTGACTGTCATCATGTGCAGTGCAAATGGACTCTCTATCCCCTCTTCTTACTCCTACAGATAATGTGCTCTCATTTTCCCATTTGCCATTTCCCATTACTGTTACTTCTTCTCCCAGAGTCAACAGTAGTTTAAATTTTGAAATTTCAACCTCCTAGTAAAAGTCATACTGTCTACCTGTTGTCTCCTTACTGAAGAATTGGCTTTGAATGGAAATTTTAATTAGGCTTAACTATGAGATTTGATAAAGAGTTTTGAAAGATGTTACAGTTACTATAGAGTTGATTTTTTTCCCTGCTAACAGAGAAATCTCTTTAGAGTTCATCCTGCAGTGATGGAACGATGAGGGAAATTCTATGGAGATTCTAGTACAAAAAAGTGTTGTTGCTCATAGCAATCAAATAGCTGCTTTTGAGGATTTCATTCCAATGCTTCTGTTGACACAGAGTCTTCCTGAATGCAACCACACTTTTTTTGTTTTTATTCAGAATGGTTTATTTACTCATTTTAATATATATCTAGCCATGCTATTTCAGTTTTGAATATGTAATATAATTTAGTAAAGTTTAGTTTCTTTTTAAAAATATATCTTCAAGTATAATATTTATGTGATGTCTATAGAAGTATTTTCCCTAGTTGATTTTTCTGGGAAAGGTTACTTTAGAATGTAGTTACCAGTGATGGCATCTATTAATGCAAGCAGTGAACTAATCTGCACTTCACAAAGTAGAATCTTTTATCAGGCACAACACAGGCATGCAAAGAGATAAGAGGAGGAGCAGGTCTCCAGGCAGTGGGAAGAGGGTACAGATGGCAAAGACTGAAGGAAGGTTTTTAAAGGTAGAAATGGCCGCTGACACATCTTAACAGCATTTATGCATTTAAAGTGAACCCCATCTTCTCTAAATCTCAGACATGCCTGCTGTTTATATTACATGTAACAGAAACCCACCAAAAGTAAAATTACAGATTTTTTTCAAAGATATGGGAGTCAGCCCAAAGAATGGTGTTAATGATCCTGTGGTGATGCTATGCTGATTTGTGACTTTTTTCAGTTTTACTCTACTTTTAGAAGCTTGTCCTAATCTGTGATTATCCATGTTTCTTCCCTAAATGGTTCTTCTGAAAATCAAGACTAAATCAAACGTAGTAGCAATGTGTCTTTCCTCAAGCCACCTCTCCCTTCCCCTGCTTGGTGCAGGGGCAGCGGAACAGGAGGCACTGCAACTCAGCTGTCCCTGGATCCCACTGCTCAGGGGAGCCTGAGCTTGGCAATTAAGTGCCTTTCCAGCTGCCAGGCACCAACTGGCTGAGGTTTCAAAGCCACTTTCACTCCCTACTGGTTTCTTACTTGCAAAACATTTTATTGCATATCCTAAAAGTGCCTGAACTCTTAAAAGTTATTTCCAGATATAGGAGTTAGTTGCAAAATTATATTGCTATAATTTTATTTCAGAATATTATCTAAAAATACTCTAAATAATACTGCATGCGCTTATTTTAGATAACTGCTTGCTGGTTCTTAATGAATAAGTAAATATATTTCAGATCGTGCAAATACTGGCCTAGACAATACACGTGCTGTACTGCAGAGATGCAGCTCAGCAATGCAGATAACAGATCTTTGGTTTTGCTGATCATTTAAAGAAGGAAACAAAGAAACACACATTGTTTCTGAGCCTTTGACGCACTGAAAAGGAGAGAGTAAGGAGAATACAACTAGCCCTTCTTTTAGTGAAGAGCAGGATTGCAAGGAAGGGAGGAGAAAATTAGATCAGAGTTCTCCAGTTTAAAAGTGTTGTTAGTCTTAGACAGAATTCCCCATCAAATTTCTTTTTTTCCCCTTTATGCTGCAGATACAATACAAAATACTCTCCAGCATATGCACAGGAACCATTCCAAGCAGAACAAAATACACCAACCTGAAATAGCCAAGCCAATCAAAGTTTTATAGACTAAGGAAACACTGGCAACATAATTTATTTTAATGGACATATTAAGCTTTCACCATCTGTTCTGCCCCTAATTATGAATGCCAAAAGAACATATTTCACAGTTAAATCAGTAAGACATTATTCATGCACTTATATGTTACTTCTACACTAACACTTCTGCAGTGTTCTCGTACTGCCTACGCAATTCAGAGCAAGCTGCTCGCATCTGAAATTGAACTTCTTGGTAAAAAAGTATTTTTCAATAGCTGTTTCAGTGGGAGAGTACTTAGTGTAAAACACGTTTTTAAAGAACAATTGGGAGAATGAAAGCCTTTTGTTTTGGTAATGACTTGTTAAAAATAATGACTGTGGACAAATATGTTTTTCTCTGCTTTCTTGCATTTTATTCCCCTTGTCTGTCTAGATGCTGTGCATGCTGTATGTGTGCGCAGTGCCTGCTGCAACTGTTGTTCCAAGCAGTGTATCCTCACTGGAGAAGGTAAAAGGAAGCATCTTTTTTTAAGAAAGAAAAACTGAGCAATTTATAATACTCACATGATCAAGTCAAAGATCACATAAAACAACAAAAAATGCTACAAGTGACACTTACTAGTGTTTATGTGAGAGAAGCAAAGGATGTCTTGAGTGTACAGTACAAGAGAGGACCCTGAATTCTTCTCCCTGCATGAGATATCTCTGTTCCTTCCTTGGTCAGCTGCAAGGCTCTGCCAGCTGGAACTGTGTCCAACACACAAGATGAGTGTTAGCCTTAACTGCTATGGTACCACCTGACATGCAGTGGTGCAGTCTGTGCCATCCTTTATCCTGCACTTAAGGAAAATAAAATAGATAAGTATTCTCTTTTGGTCTTCATACACCGTGTCTTATCTTGATTTAGCAATTTAGCCCTTAATATTTGCTTGGTCTTGAAAGTGGTAAGTATGGTAGTTGTGTGATGCAGGAGAATCTTAGTACGAAAGAGGGGAATCATCAGTGTTAGACTTGTGTCCAAGGAGCACAGCTTTCATCCAAGTAGTCTGCAAAGTACAGGATATCTTTAGCAATACAGTACAGAAAATAGTAAAATGAGTGGAAAAAATATAATTGATATATGGTTTGTTGAGGCTGAAAAATAAGAAACAAACTTGGCAGAGCACTGGAGCCTTATGAAGAAGGAACTGATTTTTCTGCTGGAATACAGTTTATGTTCCTGTATAGGGGGGAAGGGATCACCATTTTTACTTGTTTCTTTTGCAACAAATCAACTGAATACAGACTTTTTTTATACAACCGTGTAGAGATTGACCCTTTACTAGTAACCACTAACTAATTTTTTGTAACAGTATAAAGTTTATAGGACAAAATAATCAAGATATGTAGATCACGAAGTGCTGCTAAGAGACAGGGGGAATCAAAGGGACCTCCAGCATTCTAGAGAATTTTAAATGAAAGGAGGCAGGAGATGCCAGGAAGTAGATTCTTTTTTATGGAATCAGAAAGGGAACAAAAATCCTTTGTTATTCTAACCTGGGGGAGAATTCTTTCCTTATCTGCACAGGCATAAAAATAAAATGCCCCAATATCCTCTAGAAACATCATCTTGACAGAAAATATAAGGAAATGTCCTTAAAAATAATTCTGATTTGAAATAAATGCATCCTCTTTGTCTCCACAAGTGGTTAGAATTTAGTTCTGCCAACAGTCTGACATGACATCCTAACATCCTTAAGTTTAGAAAGACTTTCATTCTAGAATTCCATTTTGCAGACTCGGTATTTTAAAGTTGTGGTCTTTGAGCTGGTTGAATGTATTTTTTTTCTCTTTTTGTTGAATTCTGAACTGTTCAGAAGTTGAAACTTCATGTCCTGTAGCTGTCGACAATGAACATATACCTACCAGCTAAAAAGAAATGTTAATGCATGCATTCATTTTTCACTTTCATTTATGCTTATGCATGGATATATGTGTATGGGACTTTGTCTCTGTGGACATACAGGAAAAGGGCTCCTATGTATGTGAGGACATCTAACAGTAAAAACTATGATGGCAGAGGAATCCAGTGCCAATTGAAGGCATTTTCTTACAGCACCATTTAAAATATCCTGGTTTCAAAAGAAAACCATTTCATTTTTTCCTTAGAGTCACTAGGTATTAATTACATTCAATTCTATTCATCTTATTTTAAAAAGGGGAAAAGAGATTGGTAGACAAAAAGTTGAATAAGAAATTTAAAGGTTAAATTCTGTGCACAGATTCAAGTTTTAAAATAGAAACTCTGTTCATTTATGCTAGTACATGTGCAAATATGTTCTTGAGACATTGATACAAAAGTATAGGAATGCTGAGAAAAGGAACCGTATTCATTTTCTAAAGTATCTTGCAATTTACACTGACAGTTATAAAACTGCATGAGACCTGTAATGTAACACCTTGGAGAAAATACCTATTTAAGTATATCCAGTACAACTATGAAGCAAAATCCCTTCTAATATGAGACAATACTTGGAGCATCTTTAGTTTCCTCCTTTTAATTGCCCTCAATGATCTGGAGCTCCATAATACTCTTGGGAGTCCCTGTGCAGTATCCTTTCTTGTACAGACAAATTACAGCAGCCACCAGAAGTAAAGCCCTGTCAGTGTGCTGTGTTAGCAGGTCAGCCTGGCAGGCACATGATACTAAACTGAGTGTTGTTCACACATAATCTAATCCACCTTGTGTGCTTGTGCTCCCTGCCTCAACTCATAATGTTGAAGTTGTGCAATGCAGATTGCTAGCAAAGATAAAAACGTTATTATGGGAAGGAGGCCTTTTGTGCTTTCATTATCTTGGAATAACCACTAAGGACAGGCTTTTCCTAGGTATGTTTTTATAATGCTTGTCTGAAGTCAATGATAGTACATTCTGTCATGCCTCCTAAAGACATGGCACAAGTTTTCAGGCAGCAGGTGATGTGGAGATGCTCTGTTTGCTGTTCTTCAAGTTGTTCAGGACAGCTTGTTACTGACACCGTATCTGTAGGCATTCAAAGCCCGCATTGCTTGGGTTTGTCTGAGACACAGACAGCATTGATTACTGTAGCATGTTGTCAGCTTTGCTGTGTCAGCAGGGAAAAATTCTTTTGATGTGGAGAAATAGAAATAGAAGGCATTCAGTGTGTGCTTAGCTCCATTTGTGACTGCAACATTAAAGTGATACCATGCCAGCCTACAAATGCAGACAATATTTTTCCCTTTTCTCCTCCAAAGAATATTTCCTCAGTAGGACTATACAACATTTATGGATTACTGCATTAAGTACAGTGAAAAAAACAACTTTGATTTTTTTTTTTTAATACGAAGATTCTCATTTAACAAATTCTTGATTGTCAGCATACATTTCTATAGTTTGTATTAACCGGCCTCACAGGTACAGCTTCATGAGCTAGATGAGAATGAGTCCTTTCGCCTACCTCCTACAGTGGGACCGTACATCTCCAATTCTTCTTGCGTGTTGTTTTCAAGAAGCCCTTGCAAATAATTAAAATTTTAAAAATTACAAAACCTGCTACTCTCAGAAATAGCTGTGGCTGCTAGCCAACATGTACAAGACCAAGGGTCATCACTGCAGGCGGTTAAAACTGGCCAGGAAGAATGTCAGAACCTTCTATTAGAACACACATGGATTACTAAAGTGCCTCCTTCCTACTTGTCAGTGTTGTCTTCTGGTTGGCATTGCAGCATTAAGATTCAATTAAACCACTTACTAACTGTAAGTACTAACAAAGCTTTTAAAGATGTTATGCATGAGCTTAAAAAAAAAAAGTCTGTGCTGGGGATACGGATAAATTAGAGGACATAAAAGGTAAATGCGGATTGCCCATTTAAAATTAACATTATTAGCTCCTGACAGTCCTCTGACTGTACTGCAGGTGACCCAAGCAAGGAGGTACTGGAGTGGCTTGGCACAGCAGGGACACCCTGTGCTGCTGCCACAGCACAGCCCTTCTGCTTGAGCTGCTCCTAAAAACTCATTCTGGGTGTCTCCAGCCTGCTGTACATGGAGACCATGACTGGGAAAATGGGACAAGCAGGATTTACATAATGCAATTTAATGTTGTTTCTCAATTTGCGAGCGCATTTTTCTTTTCACCAGCCCTTTCAGTGATAATTCAAGGAGGGTCACAGTAGTAGTCTGTGCTTCTATCCAAGAACATGGAAATTTGCTTCTGTGGCTAAAATTTTAAACTGAAAATTTAGTTGAATCATAACTAAATATTTCTGATTTTGTATGTATTTCTAATTTATTTTTAGTGTACTTTTTTAGATGCAAATGTGAATTTCATTCAGCAGTACCTGCTCATGTATTGTATTTAGCTAGGGAAATTCTAATCTTTCCTCAGCAGATGTCTACTAGGGTAGTGTTTGACTGAGCAGGACTGACATTCTGAATAAGATTACTACTGAAAGTAGATACAGAAGATTTTGGATACATGTTTGGAAAATATTTTTAACAACAGTAAAAGGAAAAAGGTTGATAGCTATTTAAAAAAATAAAATAATCTCAAAGTTACAAAGTTGATTCTTACTTTCCTCTGCCAACTTTGTAGTTTTGAACATGTAGCTGCCTGCCCACCACCCCCAGTGATACTCTCCTCTTAGCAATTCCATGAAAGGCAAGAAGAAATTGCATAAGCTTTGGAAATAATGAAATTGAATAAACCCAAAGCTGCAAACATAAACCAAACACACTGCAGGAATAATTTTGTCAATCCTTTTTGGTTACAATATTTTTACAGGGTGGCACTTGTATTAGCCACAGATTTGGGGGGTTTTATTAAACTGAAACCCTTCTAAATAACATGATAAAAATAAAGACAGCTGTTTGGTAAAAGGTGAATTGTAACATTTCTTTCAGACATCCATATCTCTCAGCAACAGACAGCGAACCCTGAACACATTTACTGCTTTGCCACTTAATATACATGAATTAGTAAACACATTTTTTAAGTGAGTCAGGAAGAAGTTTTATCCATTGGTACAACATTCTATAAATTTATAGATGCATTCTAGATTAATGGTTTTGATCCCTAATTAAGTATCCAGGCACAAAATTGTCAAGATATGCAACAGCTATGATTTACTTTGAGCCAGAAAATCTCATTATCTTTGTGTTACCAAATGTTAAATCACTGGCTTGAGGCCTGTTTTGAATAGTTTAACCATGTGAAAAGAAAAACAGATGATCCTTACCTTGGAGAATTACATTTTAAGACAGAGACATAACTTTAAACAACTGTTGAAATCATAAAAAACAGAAATAGAGAAAAGGAAAATGTGATAGAATAAGATGCGAAAATCTAAAATCTGAAAGTTAAAAACAACTAGTTCATAACTTAGATTATCAGCAGATAGTCTTTTGCAAGAAAAATGTGATATAATATTCATAATCCAAACATTCACAATCCAAACATTCAGAGTTCAATTATTTTGCAGTAAGACCCATTTACATGGCATGATAATGAATTTGACATTGAGAGGAATGGAATGAAGGATGGGAGAAGACTCAAATATGGTAGTAAAAAATCCACAAAAAAATACAGATGTGGCACTCACAATTATTACCTTTACTATGTGAAATCAAAATACTCTCCTTTTCAAAGTCATTAATTCAGAGTAGAAAATGTGACTATTAGAAAGGATTTGCACTGAGATTGTTTAGATTTGGGTATCATCTGCTGATGGAATGGATGCTTTTGGAAGGCTCCTGGTGCAGTACCTGGAGACTGAACTACTCAGACATCCACAACAGATTTAGTACAAGGACTTGAAATAAGCCTTTTTCTTTTAGACAGCAGTCTTCATACACAGAGATAATTGTTTTAAGGTGCAAGACAGCTGTATGGTCATTGTATGGCAATCTAACAGTCTTTAGGTTTGCTCCAGAAACTTTCTTAAAAGATTCCTAATCACTCCTACATACCAATGAAATTACTGCAGACATGAAATTAGGTCTCCATAAGCTGGCAGATGCTACTTCTATGAAAGTTTTGAAAGTAAGCTTGATTTTTAAAAAAAAATTAAATCTGCTTATTTTTCTGGTTATGGAGTCAATCATAGTTAAAAAGGAAAAGATGGTTTAGCTGTAACTGTGTTAGTAGATGCAGGACTTCTCCCTGAGAAGCATTTAATTTGTCCTTGGTTAAATGTTTCTTGGCGAGAAGGCATGTTAATGAAATACCTCTTGTGAAAAAGGACATGAGATCCCAAATCAGTCTTAAGATCTCTCCTGTGTTGTGCTTTATTGAGCAATAACAAAGAGTTCCTGTAGCTGACATTAACTTCTATGGGGCCTTAATATTTGGTAACCAAATTCCACAGTACTCTGCAATTGAAGTACAACACTGCAGTCAATGTGTCTTTTCCTAAGGTACTAATGCAGAAAGCACACTACTCTAACCTGTTTAAAAAAAAAAATAAGTTGCATTTCAGAATGATTGCTTTCAGCAGCTTAGTTCTGTAAATACCTATTACATATCTCTTTAGAGATATCAGAATTTTGTGGAACATTTCTTTGCCCGGAAGTGCCTCAGGTTAAGAATTTTGTCTTTGTTTACTAATTTTCATCCCAATAATTTGACTTCCTGATAGATGAGGTGATTTTGTGCAGTGACTTTGTCTGGTGTGCCCTAATGACAGCAGTGATAATTTCTGTATTTGGCATTTTTTAATTTTAACAAATATTTTGAGTGATAATTAAGTATCATCTGTGGGCAAAATTCTCTTTAATCTAAATTGCCTATCTCTGCAGATAACAGACTGTCTGTAGAGTTGATTAAAAGAGTGATTTTTGACCTAAATGTTTAGAAAACTGGTACACATAAACTTTAATTTTTATCAATTAAAATTCAAATTTATATAAATTATTTTTTAAAATAGTCCTAGTAATAATTCCTGGATTTTTGTGAATAAAACCAGAAAGTTAGAATTAATACCTGCCTCCACCTGTATCAACTTACCTGAAGGGGTAGGAACTATCTTAGAGCTAATCAGTGGTAGAATTTGAGTTAGGTGACATACTGTGCTGGCTTAGAGGAAAAAAATCATCTGGCCCAGTATCCCATCTCCCACAGTGGCCAAAAGCAGATGTTTTGGGAAGATAAGAACAGAGTAACAGCTAATGAGACTTCCCCAGAACTGTCGCCTATTTTTAAATGTAAGTGTTTTGCCTAGGATTTTTTCTTTTCCCTGAGGAAAGAGGCACTGCTATAAAATTCTTCACTTTTAAAAGACTTTAAGTAAGCCTCAGAAGTAAATGAGACTTCTTGTACAGAAGAAAGATGCAAGTTTATTCTGTTATACCCAGGAAACATTTGAAGCTAGGTGTTGCTCACTAAGTACACTCTGCTTCCCTTAGGGTCAAGTCAGGTCTGCATTTTTAGACATTATTTACTAACCTGACAGAAAGAAGATATTTGTGGCTATAGTGCTGATTTAGGAACTAGGAAATAATGGACCAGTTCACATAGTTCAGGTACTTTAGTCTGGGTCCTCAGTGGGTAGTAAATATGCATTTATGAAATCAGACAAGTGGCTCCATATTACAGGGATATGGGTCTTAACACACTGATGAACTGCTCCCATGCTCAAAGCTAAATGATTCTGCACCTTCTTTGCTGTCCAGCATCTGAAACAGCCTTTCAGGTCAGCTGTGCACTACGCATACGAGGCTTAGTTCTGCCAGATAAACCAGTGTGCACGTGCATGCTGCTTCTTGGGCTGGCTTAAAAGCAATGAGTGTGGGATTTGATATTGGCCTTAAAGTGGCCCTGCTGGACCTGCGGTGACTTAGTGAAAATCAATTCAAGTACAGATACCAAAGTATCATTTATTTTCCTTTTATGCAGCATGTCCTCATCCCCATAGCCATAGGGAACAGCAGACAACAGGAAGGACCAGTAATCCATTTGTCAATACCCATTTAAATTGCAGACTTAGTTTGGAGCACATCCTTCACGTGCTCACTTAGCATCAAGCACAGCATTCTCCTGTCAGGTCACTGCGTGTCTCTAATACCAAATAAGAGTTTAAGGCATTGTGGTTAGTGCTTTGTTTTCAGTGACTATTTACATGTAAACCTGCTAAGCTGTAACTGTGTCATTCAGAGCACAGCTAAATAATTTTACATTCAAAATACTTACTTAGAAGGAAAGGTCTCATTTCCATAAGGTGTATATATACAAATGAAAGCTGGTGGGTGTAAGGTTTCAAGCCATCCTGAGGATCTGCTACAGTGACTGACAGAGTCTTTATCTTCTAACCAGTTTTTATAAATTGGAGAGGATTTCACTGATGTGCAATGTGTGCCTTAGAAACAGAGAGGAAAAATCTTTCTAATCTTACTTTTCAAATGAGGTGATCATCCACTATGGAGCAATGTGCCTGAAACACAACCAGCTGCAAGCTACAGATATTTTTTCAAAGGTGGAAAATGCAAAATCCCACTATATAATTCATTGTTAACAAAGTCTCTGCTTATCTTCATTATCTACTACTCTTGTTAGATCTTTATTTTGTAAAAGGTCTCATAGATTAACCTTGCAATTTGCTAATTCTGCTGAACAAAGGCAGACTATTTTATCTTGAAAAGAACTAACACAATAGTCTTTACCCTTGTTTTATTCTTTCAAAAGATTGTTTTACATATTTACTAAATCTGCCAGCATGCAAGTATTTATATGAGTTTTAAAACCACAATGTTCTATTAAGGAGAAAAATGCAATCTAATCCTCTTACACTAATTAAATGGGGAGAGTGTTAATGAGGAACGTGTCAATTGTCAATGCCTGAAAAATCTAATTTTGGGTGAGGTTCGACTCATTAAAATGATGCTGTCAATCCTTTTCCTGTAACCCTTTAAAGAAAATTTCTTTTTTTTCCTATGGTTATGTTAAGTGGGTCCGTGAAACCATTCACATGACTTCAAGGTCAATAGTGATAAAAAGAAACCTTTCTGAGGAGTTATTACACACTCAGAATCAAGAAGCTGTAAAAATTGAGTGTAAATGGTTGGGTGTGAACCTCTAACCCAGCACTTAAACTTTCCTTATTGGAAAGTTAAGCATCTCCCTTCTCTTCTACAAATGAGGCCTTTCCAGTGACCTCCCTCCACAGCTGTTCTAAATTTCCAGTCTCAGTATTCTAACCACCCTCCTCCAGTCCTCTTACCATTCACTGAATGGCTGCTCTTGGAGTAAGGTTGAAAATGTTTGGCTTAAATGGTACGGTTTGAAATGTTTTGTTGAATCTCCAGGCTTTATTTAAGGTGAGCTATTCTGCATTATTATTCAAATAGCATACCTAATTTACCTCTACCTAACCTGAAATTAGTATTTATTGAAGGAAAGCCATCTTTTTTTTTTTTTCCCCCACAAGGCTGGAGAAGCCCATACATGAAATCATTTTATAATGATTAATTAATTGCCTGTGGTAAGCATTTCCAATTTTATTGTGTTAAAAATTTGAAGAGAAGCATAATGGAAAAAAAAAATCAAAGGATCTTTTCTTGGTAAACTGTAAACTAAAGCATAAAATGCTAATAAGTAAGTTTTGAAACATTAATTGCTTGTGCACATGCATTTTTAAGTAAGTATCAAGTTTAAGGATTCCTCCTCCATTTGAATGGAAAAAGGACAAAATTTTAAAATAATGGCATTCTAAAATGTCCCCTTTTTTCCAGTGCTGTTATGTTTTACTTTGATATGACATCACCTCTTTGCATAAAGGGACACTCTAAATACGGACTTTGCTGAGAACATTTATTTCAATGAAGGTTGAAAGGCAGTAAAAGCAAAACACTTAAAAACGTATTAAAGACATAACTCTATACTATTAAAATAATAAAGCAGCCTCTCTGTAAATTAAATTGAGCCAGGATGAGAGTTGGCAGTAGTTCTGTGAAACCACAACAAAGAATAAAGGGAGTGGAATACAGCTGTATTGGTGAGAGTGTCATGTTTTATTAATGTGTAGTTCAGGTGCACCAAGCCTGATATGGTTTCCTTATGTGTGGAAATACATCTGCAACAGGTAACAGCTCTTAAAAGCCACGTGCCTGTTGAAGATAAAAAGGGTTGCCACAAATGCTTTTGGAATATTTGCATCTACCCTGAAGAGCTAATTATTAAACAGCCATAGCTTTCTGAAAACTGTAAAGAAAAAACTGATTTCAAAGACACAAATCATAGGATTGGTTGCTGTATTTCAGGTGGAACTGGATGTGACCAAAATGCAGAATTTTCATTATGTCTATTTAATGATGATGCTGAATTAAGTAACTCTACCTGATAGTTATCTGATATTGTTAATGGATAAATTTATTCCATTAGATAAATCCTCGAAGTACTTAAATGATGCTGTTTAAATGGCAAGATCACATTTTTTGAAGTACTGTCCCAACCCATGTTATTGTCTTGGCATTCCTCAAATATTCTTTGAAAAGCTAACTCATCTTTTTGAAATTTTTAAGATTAGAATAGCCCCATAACTTTTCTAGAGAGATTCCAAGTTTCTTCCTAGTGGGAGAAGGAACTGAAGGAGATGAAGTTATAGATTTACTACTTATATCTATGCATATATTAATATTATACTTATATAAATGTATATAAGAGATATATTTGCATGTGTATTTGTTGTGTAACATGCACGACCTGCTAAAGAAGCCTTACTTCCATCTGCAGCAAGTGGGAGTGTGTGTGTCTGACACACAGTTCCAAAAATTAAAGGTTTCAAATTCGTGATGAGCTAAAATTATTCTTGCGTGTGTGTAAATCTATTTAGCCAACACCCATTGCATTCTTTTATAGCTGTGCGATAGCAGCAGAGTGCAAAGCTTGCTCAAACAGCTGAAATTTAACCAATTTCCTTTCCCTTCTAACTGCATGTCAGGTTCAATAAAACCTGTTTTCATTGTAGCCAGCAGTAATCTCAGTTCTGGCTGAGCATGTTCAGAAGGCTGGAGCTCGGTGCCAGGGCTGTGTCGGATTGGCAGGCTCAGAGCAGTCAGTCTGGCTGCACCACAGCAACGGGGACTTTTCTGCCAAAGGGAAATGGTCAAATTTACAGCTTAGACTTGTATTCTTGTGGAAGAGAGTATCAAGTAACCAAGAGATGTTATGTTTCTTCTTACTGTGAAGATCTTTTTACTGCAGTTCCATTTTTTTCCTCTAATAGCATGGAAATTTGGAATTTACACATCTTGTCAAAAGTATCAATTCCTTACCTTGGAGGAAGTCCCCAAATCCTGCCTCACCTTTCACCTATACCCCTAAGTCACCCATCACTGTATAGATTTGGTGGCTTAAAAGGCTCTTCTAGGAATTTGCCCTGGCAGACTAATATTTTTTCCATATCCTAGACAAAGTAAATTTTGTCTCACCCTTATACAACATTTCTGACTGCACAATACACTTTACAGTCATTGTTCAATCCATTTCAAAACACTGAATTATTGTAGACAAAAAGGAATAATTCCACATATTGACATTTTAGGTGGAATCAGTTTTATTCCTAAAGTAGTATTTAAATTTACATTAGGGCCCATATGCATAAGTTTTTCTTCAATGGTTTTCAGTGAAAAAAGTTTTCCAAAGTATACCAGTATGTAGAGATAAGAAGGACATTTAGTTCCGCTGGCTGGTTTTTATGAACATTTTGACTGCAAAAATACTGTGTTAGACTTGGAGAAATTGCAATAGGTGATGGTTTTGCATGTCAGTCGTGCAAGGCCAGGTTTTGTTAATATGGATGTGTATAATTGTGACCTCAGGAGGTTTCCCACAGCTGCCTACAGGTTCAATGTCTGTTCCATGTTTGAATTCCAGCCACATGGCTCCCCACTGTTACATCAGCACTGCCTCATTTTATGCTTAGAGGGACCTGTTCCATTCAGTGCAAGTCAGTATGGAAACCAACCTTGTTATTGAGATAAAATTATTATCCAGGAAACTGGAAGATGACAAGAAGTGTAAAAATTAGCAAGATCTAGAAAGATGGCCAGACTTCTGAGTAGCCTCCATAATCAGCAGAAACTTACTCTGCAAAGCATTGGAAAACTTTGTATAATCCATCCTAAGATAGACTGAAAAATCTACCAGAGCTCTGGATGGATTGCAGATTGTGTCAGAGTGGCTGAATGTTTTAATTGAATGGCATATATTCTTTATGCATTCTAATGTTAATATATACTATACTTTTCCCTTACTCCTGTATCTCCTTCCCTTATACCTATACATCCTATACTTTTCCCTTATTCTCAGTAAATTAGGAAATACAACAAACATAAGAAGATACTTGAATTTGTATTCGTTATGGAGTAAAATTCAAAGCTGATGCCTCTGCACAGCTATCACTGGAACTTTGTGTGCTTGAGAGGTACTTTTTCATTATTTAAAACTGATCTCTTGGAGCAGAGCAGTCACAAGAATAAGCCATAAAATCTCACTGCCTTAATTCTGTAATCTCATCTTATTATGTTGAACACAAGTATTCTGCTTCTGTCCTTCCCCCTGTATAAGGTGCCTTAAATGAGGTTCTATTTTTGGTGGCTTTTTCCTCTATAGCAGGCTTAACACTGCAACACTGATACTTGTCCTAACTCTCACAACTGTATGGATGCTGTACTACAGGTTTAGTATCACTCTTTGAGCTGGGAAATTAAGCCCTAAAGAATGATTAAGCCACATCAACAATAAATGATAATTAAATATGTGATTACACATTTTTATTGCTGCTGCAGGAAATAGCTGATCTTTTTAACTATAAAAGCTCCATTCAGCTGGGATATATACTCAAGAATACCATCTCTGCAGTGCCATTGAATTTTACAGTCTTTAGCATTTCTTTGTCTGTTCTACTTTTAATTTCTATTGGTGGTTTCTAGTTATAGAACATTTTTAGAATGACTTTTACTAGGTAATTATTGAATTTTAAAAGCTTATTAGATTAAACCAAACAGAAAAAATGCTATATACCGTGAAAAGAAATGCAAGAACGCAATTCAGAATAGAAAATAAAAGTAGGAAAAATAGTTAAAACATTTCAGAAACCCCTTGATATCACCTGATGAATAGAACAAAAAAGATTTTCAAACCCATAGAAAAGTAATTTTAAAGATTTCACTCAGGTGAGGTAATCAAACATCTCAAATCTACTTGTTCACGTTGATGTGGTTTAAAAGATGTTCCGTTGTACATCATCTATTGTTTCTTGGTGGTTTCAGGGTCAGGAGGTGTGCATTAGGTATGGCTGGTCAATAGATGCTGTTCATGTCTTCACTGCACTCACAGCTCATATTCTACTGAGAATGCAACCTGCATGCTGACAACAATTTGTTACAGCTCAGTAGTAACTCAGGACAGGCTGCTCCATTTTAAGAGCATTGCCTGTGGATACAGGGATGTGTATTTGCAGTATCTAATTCACTGCAGCCATTATAGCTTTAGGCAGAATTTCTGCAAAACTGCAAATGAAACAATCCCGACATACAGAAATGAGCATTGGTTATCTCACAACTTTAATTTCTCAGTCTGCTGTCAGTTGTTAAACTAATAAAATAAGCATAATGGTGCTTAATAATAGACGTAACATTTTCTTTGTTTGCCTATTCAGTGATTTTTTCCCCCCAAATTATTATCTTTTGTGACTACTTCATATTCACAGTAGACACAGTAAAGTAAGCAGAAAATTATAAAAGAATTTTTTTTTCATCTTAGCTACACAAGAAGACCCTAGTGGCTACTTTTGAGATAACTGGCAAGTCATGTATTTTAATGCCATCTATTTTTAGATGCTGCTTGTTTTCACTTCCCCACACACTTCCCTCATTTCTTTAAGAATTATTCTTGCTCTGCTTCCCATGCAAATCTCTTTCTGTTTTCTAAGTCTCTATTTCAATTATGTTAAGCATATTAAAATAATATTTAGATGATTAATTGAAGCTCTAAAATACTGAGTAGCACCAATTCTAGAGTTGTCTTCAGCTGTTTTTCCTCTTGGCCTATCCCAGCTGTGCTTTTAACAAATCAGAGGCAGGTAGTATAAAATAATGTGTAATCATAAAATTATTACACATATGTACACTGTGTGAGGATGGGGAATTTAGGTTAAAAGGAAAATCTTGAATCTGGACTTTACCGTGGTGTTGCTACAATTAACAAAGTTACATAACTCTTGTTGATATTTTTAATTTGCAACTTCCTGCTTTATATTTGCCCTTACTGAAAACAAAGAACCGTGTACAACTGGACACAGGGTCAGCGTTAGATGGACCCCAGCTGCTACAAAACTCACAGCACCTACTGTGTGAGCCAGAGGCACTGGGGGAACACAGACCATCTTTCTTCCCTCCTCAAATCACAAAAGGTGTGTTTGGTGGTTTTCTGGCTTGTCTATTCAGTGTGTAAAGTGCTTTGTTTCCTTTGGACCTGAGGCAGCCCCAGCCTGACACCAGCCCAGCAGGGAGATGGGAAACTGGGTCTTGATAGAAGACACTAAGAAAATAAAGAAATATTGAAAGACATCTAAATACAGGGTTGATTTATAAAGCTTTTTGACAAATTGTCATCATTTTCTAAAGGCACTCACAAAAAAGAGAAAGATTAAAAGAGACTAATTTGGAATGGAATTTCACAGGACAAAAGAAAATGCATTTCTGAATCCTGAGAGGTATCTGCTTGGTGCAGACAACAACTACTACTTGTAGGTTGTTGGATTTAATTTTAAATGAAGGAAAAACATGAAAAACCTAGATAGCAAGTTGCTGTTAATTCTATCCCCATTTTATGTTTGCTACTCTTGTTTTTATACCACTATACTAGAAGAGATCAAGCATGTGAGAGTAGAAATAGCATAAAATAAATGGCAAGAGAGCTCATTTAAGACTTGTTTGTCTTCTGTTGGCCCTCTCATTCTTGTTGTGGATTGAGAAGAATATTCTCTTGGCTGAAATAAGAAATGAAAGGAATATTTAGGCCATTTATCAAGAACCACCAGAAACTGGAAATTCCTATCTAATTAAGCTTTAAACTTCCTGGAAATGTCCTAAGTTGTCAACAACACTGACAAAACACTTCAGGTTTATTTCATACATAATATCTATTTGTCAAAGCTAATTTTCTAAATGGTTTCTGACTATTGTCAGTCACTTTCTGCAAAAATTAACTTTAGCAATTTAAAAATTCTTTATCAAATGTATTGTTTATGTATGAAAACTCATAGAAAGAAATATACTCCCCATAAATTCAGTGTCCTCTCTGATTCTCTTTAAGTTTGCCTGTTTGATTTTTTTTTTAGGGTGTCAATAGCACCACTGAAGTGTCATATATCTGCAAAGTTGCTTTAGTATGGCTTACCTAAATACTTACTATATTCATGAAGGTTTTAATAAGCAGGTAGAAAGCTGTCTGAGCAAAGATAACTCACATACACTGTAAAAGGCAGAAGTGGCATTCCCAAGACCAACTCCACTGCTGTCTGTACTCATACTGGAGTTCTGTACACAAGGAAATGCTAGACCTCAGCCAGTTTTCAATCTCAAGTTTCACAGTAAAAAAAAATCAGATCTCAGCTGCTAAAAATTAATAATTTTTATACCCAGACACTTACTTCAAAGTAATCTTTATGGCGTATTTTCACAAATAGGTGAATAAAGCAATTTTATCATTTTATAAACATCAAACCAACTCCAAGTGAGACATCAAATCACAAAGACTGGAGTTTAGCACTACCGTTTGTCTAGATTTCTCAGCAGTCTTTGCCAATTTCCCCACCTCCCTAAAGGTTTTTTGGAGGGAACTGAGGAATTTGCCATCTCTGAGATATGCAGGTTTAAACAGCACCCCTGAATCAGCTATGGCCACAAAAATCCCAAAGAAACAGGTGTCTTGGGGTATGCTGTACCTGCTGAGCTTGCATTGAGGAAGAGAGATGCATGCATATGACTGTGTTTGTAGGTATTTACTGCCATGCAGATTTAACATTCTGGACATAAAAGGACCGGTTTGATGATGTATGATGTGTTCCTAATAACTGAAGTTTCTGTCCTAGGTTTTTCCCCTCCCTGAAACAATGTGTTGGTTTAGAGTTTTTTTGTTTTAAATTCATAGGCCTCAGAGAAAAGGAATAGACATTTTTAACAGGCTTGGCTAATAAGTGCTATATCAGGCTGTGCCAGCCTGAGTGAGAGAACTTCAGTAACACTGAGATGGCACTTGGAGTGCGACAACATAACCCTAATTTAATTATGTTGTGGTAGTCCTCATTGTTGGAGACTCCATACTGAGCACTAGAAGGTCAGTGCTACCCAGGCTCACTCTGCAAGAGGGACCAGCATGCCCCTTCCTCCTGTGCTGTGTCCTCTCCTCCCTTCCCTTTGTTAGAGAGACTGTGCTCCTTCCCAAATCCTGTGTCACGTGCTCAATCTGCTGTCACTGACACTGCGGGATTAGGGCTCCTATGAGAGTCAGGATCCCATTTACACCTGCTTTTAGAGGAGCTGGCAGTTACCCTGCACTCTGCTCTGGAGCTCTGCATAATGAATTCTCATGGTCTGGAGAGTCAGCACCACTGAAAAATGAAGTTAATGGAGTCTGGCCTTGGGGAATCAAATGACTACAGAATCTGACTTAGTCACAGCAGGCTCATGTTCTGTTATCAGCTTATTAAAAATTCCAGTTCCCAGTCTAGGATCAGTCATAATTCCTCTGGACCAACTTAGCAGATGGGAGTCTATTAAGTCTTCTGTAATGAAAGCCTACTGAGAAATACTATTAGTTTAATATTAAAATTGTTTTGAATGAATTGAAGTTAGATTTTTTCCACTTCAACTTATCTCTTTATTGGAGAAGAGACTGGTATAATTAAAGCCCTGCAATCATGAATTTTCTGATGCAGTTCTGTTGAAAAATACTGTTATCTCAGTTACAGATGTACTGAGTAAGTTGATGAATGTAGCAGATCTCAACATATGTCCATGTTAAGAGGGTTGGGTGTTGTTTTTTCTTTTTTGCAGCATTTCTGGATTATGAATGTATAGGGCTAACATACGGAATAGCTTCAGTCAGCAGTGCATCTACGGCACAGCTCAGCAGAGAGAAGCAAGGCTGTGGGCTGTATGTGCTATGATCTCGCCTGGCAGTAAATTGTGTGGCAGTGCTTATAACTTACATCTGAAGATGACTTACAAAGAGTAAAACCACTTTAATAGCAGCTAGATAGCAGACAATATCTGGGGAAAATAGGAGATACTGAACAATTCCAGGGAAGCAAACCTTGAGTGTCAGTTTTGTCAAAACTGACAAAGGGTGCAGATACCTGAAGTGTGGGAGAAGCACTGAGGAACAGATGAAAAAACGAACCTGGGGAGGAGTAGGCACAGGAAAGAGGCCTTGCAAAATAAAGTGAATATATCAAATTCAGGCCAGTAAAACTCTTAGGTTCACCTGTAAGTTGGAACAGCAGGGCTCAAAAAACATTTGGCTGTAGATAAGCATGGAATAATATATTTGTTGCCAAACAAACCTAACAATGCTCCCCTGCCCCCCCAGATCACTGTGCATGTTAAATGTAAATAACTTGTTTTGCTTCCACTAAAGTGCTGTTCTATTTGCAAATCAAGTATAGATGCAATGCAGTTCTTTAACCACAGCCAGCAGTATGATACTGGGTATTTCACTGTATCACCATGTTTATAATTGTGTACCATTTCCCATTTTTAATGCAAATTTAATTGGTATCCTTCACTAGGAGGACAGTAAAGAGATCTTTCTACACAGGTGAAAAGATGTAGAAGTGTTAAGGTTGATAAACCCCTCACTGCAGCTGTCTGGGATTAGGTGCAGGAAACTCAGGAGAAAGCTAATAAGTATAATGAGTACTGATTAGAATAAATTTCAGCTGTAACCCAGTAGTCCTGTTTCTGGGAGCAGAAGAAATTGGTTCCCCTATGCGTAAGCCTTTTTACTCTCACATGGAAATGCAGCATGTTGTTTCCTGGAGACTGATTTTCTTTTCAACACTGAGCTGAGGCAGGGAAAATTAAGAAAAATAAAGCAAAACTATTATTGAAAGAAAAAGGTTTTTACTGAGGACCCTGTGTAACTGGTCCCTTATTCACTGATCCTGACAACACTGATGGAGATTTAGTGATGCACTGTACAACTGAAATCAGAAGTTAAAATTACTGAATCCCAAGGAAGGTGAACAAGGATGCAGCACTGACCCTCCCATGCTCCCAGGAACACTTCATTCCAGCCGCAGCCAGAAGTGGAAAAATGTGCTTAGAGTGATGCAGAAGTTTGACCTAACTTTCTGCTATCAAGGAGGGAGGTGAGATACAAGAAGTAGGAGGGAGTCTTACACCAAGCAGAGGAAATGATCTGTAGGCTCAACTGGAGCCTTTACTGTTAAAGTGCCTCTGGATCCAGCAAATCATTACTCCTCTCTTAACTTCAACATTGAGTAATATTAGATAGAAATCCATTATTTTCTCCAATTTCAAGATCATCCATTTATAATTTTCTCAAGATAACTATCATGGTAGAAGGTTACACAGTAACTGATGTGAACATTACCTAAAGTACTAATCCATGCAGTCAGGGACTCAGAAGGCTTTGTGCAGTAGTCTGAATAGCAGAACACATGGTAAAAAATTGATATCTATTGCATTAAAAAAACCCCCAAAATTCTGGGTTTGTATTTTTAAAATCTGGAAGATTAACACTCTGCAGGTGAGAAGACAGAAGAGTTCAGACCTGTGGCCTTGAGGAACTTTGCTGTGTGACATGAGACAGCTTAGAAAAAGGCTAGAATGCTTTTAGGTTTTAAAATATTCAGGTTATGCTGAACCTAATCAATGACTAAAGCATTCTTCTAGGAAGCTTGAGAGATATTTTGATACAGTGGAAGAAAACTAGGCTGCCCTGGCTGTTCTAATATTTGAGTTAAAATACAGCTGTGTGTTTCCTTGACAGAAATGTATGTGCAGCTCCATAAAGAACAGTTCTCAAGACTGCTGTTTGAAAACTCAGTTCAGTAATTCTGATGTGTTGATACAGCTGGAGAAGTTACATTTTGTACTTGAAGGTGCTGTAATCAGTTCACATTCAGTTTGCAGTTCATGGGCTGAAAATAATAAATTCTGCCTTTTTATTCCAGTACGTTGTTACCTTAAGAGTAGTGCCTGACTGAGAAGATTGCAAAGGAGGCCAACTAAAATTGTAATTGTTGTGCAGAGATTGCTTTGTAACTTCAGTTTCTATAGCATTAAGATCAGCATTGCCTCTCACCGAAAAATTTGGCTTCTTTTACCTCAGTTCCAGCATACAGGGGGTAAAGCACTGTCTTCAGTCACTGCCTCAGACTGAACTAACTGAAAACCAATTTCCCATGTCCCAGTATGTCAGTGCTAGACATGCTTGAGAGGAATTATTTTCTCTGTTTCTTATCACCCATGCTTTAAAAAGTTTCCAGTCTGCCACTATTTCTTTGAAGTTCTTCCCACCATAGTGCAGGTGCTGCACATTAACAGGCCCCAGTGCCCAGCTGAGAACCCTCACCCTGGCAGTTCCCCACAGCTGATAGAGCTCCACTTATCAGCCATCCCTCCCTCCCTAGGCTCCTGCCCTGCCTTTTGGCTCTCAGATCACATTCAGGTGGCTTCCTGCAATGTGTTATAGAATATCTAGAATGTAGTGGATTTTCCTGCAGGTAAGTAACATCTTGGAGCATTCACTACTGGAATTTATAAAAGGCTATTGCTGCAGAGATACCACTTATGGCAGTTTCTGGGCCTGGATACTAAATGAAGATTCTTAGATGTGGGTGGAAAAACTCCATTACACTGGCTAAAAAAAGGGTTCTCATCTCCATATGCTTTCGGAAAATCTGAGTCATGGGTTTCAAACTGTGTTTGTTACAGGCTGTGCTTCTGTATCTTCAGCCATACTGTAGTGACGTATGTGCAGGGTCAACTGCACTGTAAATATTTAAGTATTATTTAATATGGATAATATTTCCACTAGAAGGTTGAGACCACTGCAGATGAGAACTTTTCTTTCAATAAGAGGCACTTGATTTGTTCTGTTCTTGACAAAAAATAATTTTTGGTTAAGCCAGATGAGATCTCTGTAGTTTTCTTGCAGTGCCATTCAAAATTATTTCAGCACTCCATCTTAACTCATTTTAGACATGCTTGTGTAATGTACTCATGCCTGATCTGCTCATACAAACAATTTATCTTGCTTGTGGGCAGTGTTTTGCAGCCTGTGCAGAGCATTGTAATATTGTGACTTAAGTTGCTATTTTAATCCAATGTAAAATATGTTTTGTTTATACTGCAGTGACAGTATAGAAACATCCTTAGTTTGCAGTAAGAGCTGACTAAATCAGAGGTAACCCTAGCAGATGGATGGCTAAAGCTTGATATTCTGTTCTTTTAACTGACTCCAAAGTAAAAATGTATCACTAGTATCAATGGGATAGTGGGTATACAGATTGTATTGAGAAAACCTTGCAAGTCTGCTAGTTCTTCCAATAGTGAGGAGGGCCAAGTAATCACTGAGAAAGTTTCACCTCCTCTGATTTTCTCTTTTAAAACTTCTCTTCAAATACACTATTTACTTTAAAGCTTTATTCTGTCAAGACTAATTCTGCAAGGTAACAATAACTAAAAAGAGCTCCACATGCTGAGTTCCTTTCATACCTCCTCCTGTGACTAACATGCATCTCTGCTTTGTGTTTCAGAATGTAGAACTCATGTTTCAGGGATAGATTTGCCACATAATAACTTTGCAATAATCCATAGACACATCAGATCCCTGGATTTGTCACAAACTAAGGATTTGGAGTTTTCTTGTGGTATCACAAGTTCTACAGGGATATCTATAAGGTTTTAGGTTACAGTGGCAGGATATTTTTTCTAAGTTCATAATGCCTAAGAAATTATTCCCTATATAGCTCCTTTAATCCTCTAGCTCCATGATAGTTTTATTGCTCTGTGTGCACACAAGACTTGAAAAACTGGTTAAGTCAAAATGTTTGTGTGTTTGGCTGATATGTTATTGTTAGGTGCATACAGTAAAACAAGCATTTGTGTGGTGCATGTCAGAAGCCTGAGCTCAGTTCACCCCAGTGAAGTAACTGCACAGGTCAAGTTTATCATAGGGATACAACAATGAAATACAGAGAAACAAATACTAAAGTATATTACTTCCCCCCTCCAAATCACACAGCAGATCACACTTGTCAAACCTGTCTAGAATTAGCTATTTTCTTTAACTATTTTTTATATAGTTCATATAATCTCTGCTTATTTAGAATCCAGTATTCAGAGAAAATATGTAATTTAAAGTACCAGAAGTATTTAGCAGGAAGAATTAGTGAGCTTTTATTGTAAATGTGTCTTTTATGTAGAATATAGATTAGACTTCGAAAAACAGTGTTGTAGAGGGATCTGGATAGATTGGAGCATTGGGCCATGATTAATTTAACAAGTCTAAATGCCAGGTTCTGCTCTGGGGTGCTGGTTGACAGCAGTTCAGGAGTCAGCAAAGTGCTCTGGCAGCCCAGAGAGTAAAGCGTGTCCTGGACTCTGTCAAACACTGACTAGCTGCTCAGAAGAGAGGATTATCCTCTGCATTCAGCACTGATACAGCCTCACCAGCCTGCTGTGTGCACTTCTGGGCACCCTCATTTAAGAAAGATGTGAAGGTCCTTGTATGTGTGCACAGAAAGGTAGCAGAGCTGGTGAAAGGGCTGGAAGGAGGTATCCTTAGAAGAATGGCAAAGGGCTTTGGGCTTGTCTGGTTTGTAGAAAGGAGGCTGAGGTGACCTCATTGCCCTCAACAGCATCTTCCAGAGGGGAAGTGGGCAGGGAGGTGCTGAACTTCTCCCCAGAGAAGGTATCCAGTGAAGGGATGTATGAGAGTGGTTCAAAGCTGTGTCACGATGGGTTCAGACTGGACATTAGGAAGCATTTCTTTACCGAGAGCGCAGTCAGACACTGGAACAGGCTTCCAGTGGCAGTCAATGCCCCAAGCCTGTCAGTGTTTTAAGAGTCATTTGGACAAGGCCCTTAAAGCACACTTTAACTTGGTCAGCACTGGGTGATTGTTGTAGGTCCCGTCCAACTGAAAAAATCTATTCTAAAAGCAATATTTGGTTTAACAATGGGAGACAACAATGGCATCCAGCTAGTAAGGGCTAATAAACCAGCAACTGCTTTTTAAAAAATAACACTTTTAATACCAATGTATTATCTTTTAGTGCACTATGTGACTGCAAAGTTAATAGAATTATTTTCCTTTAGTTTTGGTAAGAGCAGGTCAGATTCTAAATGTTTGTTTTCAGTACACGTTAAAGAAATGCCTAAGCTGAAAATTGAAAAGAGCTCCCATTTACTGCATAGTGATCAAAGCATGACTCCTTACTGGCAAGAAAAAGAAATTGAAAACTAATTTCAAGGTTCAGGATTAATTCTATGCCAAACTGACAGACGAAAGCCTACACTAGAACACATTCAGCATAAATGTAGAACCTTCTCTTTATCTGTTCCTTTCAGAGTGCAACTTATTGCTTTGATTTCATGGTTCCACAGCACAAGCATTTTAAAAGTTAGCTGTCTGAATTTGGTCAAGTATCTACAAACACAGGCTTTTTACCAAATGAATCTATCAGTTTGCTTCCTATTAACATCACTGTTCTCTACTGATGATCTTTTTCTGAATGTGTGCTTTTCCATCTTCCCTGCAGTAATTGCTGGAAATGATTGTCATGTAAGGAGCTGGCTATGGCAAACAGGAAACATCAAAGCACTACAGCCAGCATGCTGGATCACAGAGCCAGAGCCTGCCCGACTTCATCTCACAACAGGGAGCCTGAAAATGAAGGAAGTGACCTTCCCATTGAAGATTATGCAGCAAAGGAGGCAGAACTACCAACTGTGAGACCAGGTAGTCCTACCCCTGTGGAACATGAATGCAATGACCATAGTGGAGATGGCGACTCCAGCTCTGACTATGTAAACAACACTTCTGAGGAAGAGGACTATGATGAAGGCTTGCCAGAAGAAGAGGAGGGGATCACATACTACATTAGATACTGTCCAGAGGATGACAGTTACCTGGAAGGAATGGACTGCAATGGGGAGGAGTATGCTCCCCATGAGGAACACCATGTTGAAACAGATGAATGTCAGGAAGCTGTAGAAGAATGGGCTGAAGGTAAAATTCAGCACCAAGATGAAAATGAGGTGATGGACAGGCAAGAGTGGCAGGAAGGTCAAGATAATGGCATTCAGATTTTGGAGGATGAAGCATCATCTTTGGAGATTCAAGACCAAGAAGAAAACATACAGTACTGTCAAAGTGAAGGTGACTATCCGGACTATTACCCAGCAGAGGCTAATGGAAATTCACAGGGAGTATCACCATACCATTCTAGAAAAGAGGATGCAGAGCTGGAAGAGCAGGAAGAGGACATTGACCAGATTGTAGCAGAAATCAAAATGAGTATGAGCATGAGCAGTATTAACAGTACAACAGAAATGAGTCCAGAGCACACTGGGACTGAAAACATGGCACATGACTACAAAGAGACTTGTTCAAAGGGAGAAGCTGTTCACAGTGCTAACAGGCACGAGGGGAGGCCAAAATCACTGAATATCCCATCTGCCTCTAAGCATAGTGGAGATGTGCATCGAGGTTTTAAAGCAAAGTCAAGAACCCCAGAAGACAGACAGAAGTGGCCACAGGAGCAGGTATGAGGTGCTCTTTTAAACCACACTGTCAGAGGCATTATCCAAGTGTTATGTTATTTATTCCAAACAAAACTAGCAATATTTTAATACATCTATATCAATATGTAAATATATACATTAGCGATATTTTAGATTTTATTGATATTGCATTCACATAATCACATTGTGTGTTTAGAAAAAGGTGCTAAATGTAATCAGCATATGTAGAGAACTAGCAAAGGGGTTTTGCACAGAGAAGAGACAATTCAAACAAAGGTATTCCAGACGCATGGGGCAAACCCAGTTTGTTTAAACTATTTGCATTCTGCAGTGACACTCTGGAGAAACTTAAAACTGGGGTCAGCATTGAAATTGTTGAATTTTTTTTTTTCCATTAAGAGCTCCTGTACCATTGCCTTAGTGGTTGATTACTTTTTATTTTCAGTAGAACATATGTCATATCTAGATACTGTATATGTTAAAAAAACCTGCAAGAAGTGCCTGCATATTGCTGTGTTTTTTTACTAACTTGACATATCTTGACCTTGACAAGAAGGAAGAAATAGGAGCTTTACTCATACCAAAAATGCTGTTAAGCAGTTTTATCACAAGAATGATGTAGAAGTTAATTTAAACTGTGCATGATCTTCTCTTGTTATAATTCTGAGTGCCAGAAAAAGAGTCTGAGAATGAAGTTCAAGCTTTTCTAAAGGAAAAGAAGTGTGACTTTTTTCCCTGAAGTTTCAAATTGAATGTGGTTACTTCTTAGAGAAATACACCTCATTCCCTAATGTCATTTTAAAGCCTTGATTTTACATCTCTAAAATTATATGCAGTTGAATTATGTATTAGTTATCTTCTGCAATGAACAGATCTACCTAAAAGAGGTAAAACATAACATGTACTTGGATAACAAACTAGTATGGATAAATGAATTATTTTGCCTTATCTTTAATTAAAATGCTTTATTATACTTCAGATGCATACGTTTCCTGTTTCAGCTTTATCAACTCTGTAAATACGATTTTCTGTAGTTAAGTGCCCCACAGTTAAACAATTTAGTCTAGGTGATTCCATTAAAAACAGACATTAAAATATGTTAATTCCTCTGAAAAACAGTAAAAGGAGATCAAATGTTTAAGGATATGCTGATGAAACAGGTCAACCGTCATTATAAATGTGAACAAAAAAATGTCTTAGAGGGATATTTTCAGATTTCCTATATCTGCAGCAAGTTTTTAATATTCATTACTACATTCTATTTTCAGAAGTATAATTATAACCAAATTGTGCAACTTACTATATTCAGTGCCCTACTGCCAGCATAAAAGTCCCTTAGTGAATACGCTTACTGATGGTGAATGGTTTGAACAGTTACTAGGTGTTGGCTGGGAGCAGAGAGGTTGAGGTAGCATGTTTTAGACTTAGTGATGGTCTTTCTCCCAGCATCTGCTACTGGGAATGTTGCTCCTTGCAAGTTCTCAAAATATTTTCAGAACAGAAGATGAGTTCTTGAATAAGAAAGAATTCCTCAGTGCTTGATTAAGTAATTGTTGGGTTTTTTTCCCCCACTGAACGATTGCCCATTCAAAACAATATTCAAAATAGACTTTCATTTCAACAACTTTTTTGGTTTGAAGTTTATTTATCAGAAGCTGAACTGAACTGCATTGTACTTTTGTCATTCTCAACAGACTGCTAACAGCTGAGGGCTATGTAACACCTGGATATTGATATTACTGCCCCAGTGTGAAAAAAACCAAAAGCACCTAAGTATTTCTGAACTGCCTGTCTGAGCTTTAATTGTTTTTTCTAGTCAGTCTTGGACCAATGCCTTCATCTTGTTTAATAACAAGGGAAGCACTGCTGTTATAGGTAACCCCTGGCTGGATGAAGCCACTGAGCTAATACAATCACTTTTAATAGCAACCACAACCTCCTGTCTTAATGGATAGAGAGCACTGGACAGTACACAGTGTTTCATTCCTTCAAAAATGAAGACAGGAAATTAGAGATACAGTAGTACAGGTATCTACTCCAGATCAGCACACAGGGCTAAACAAACAGGGTGACAAGGCATGCATTTCATTTCCAAGAAAGGAGACAGGGCACAGGTGCTGTGGGCAATTCACTGAAGAGAAGAGCACAGGTCTCCAAGGCAAAAAGGTGTGAAGTGGTATTTCTTACAGAGATACAGAGGCTCACAAAGGGAGACATGAGGTAATTATTACCGCAGGCCTGGGCCCTAGGGTATATCACCATGTCCCGCAGCCATAGGGAGGAGGAGGAGAGAAGATCCAGCAGGCAGGAATTGTGCAGCAAGATTGATTTATTTAATTATTTTACAAACGCTTTTATAGACTTTTTTCTTCATAGTCTAATTGGACAAAGGATCAGCCACCCCTTGGGGGTGATTGGCTAAAATCCTAAAACATCCATTGTCAAAATACTTTTCTACTATACCATAAACAAGACTTTTCAAGGTTGCAGGTGGCTTGGTTGTTTACATTCCCTGCTACCTCTTCTGCGTGAGAGAAAAGTCTCTCACGGACTTAGAAAATAGCAAGAAAATCCTTGCTAGCAGCATTTTTGTATCTACAGGTAATTCTCCCTCTCTCTACCCCAAGCCTCCAGGAATACAGAACAAGGAGTAAAAAACAAGTTAAATAACCTTTGGCAAGCATTACTTGAATGTGTGTATCATGACAAGACTGGTCTTACCTTGCTGTGTTCTTCTCAACCTAGTGCAAGTTATCATTCTCAGCTTTATCCAAAAATCAGGCTCATGGTGAGGGCATTAGAACAAGAGTTCAGTATCTGTTTCTGCCAAAGTTGGATTTTTTTCTTAATTGCTCCTTAAATGTCCTTAGCACAAGGTGTGGTTGGACATTTAGTATTAATACTGAATGTCAAAAAATTTAGATAAGGTGCAGAGGATTTTGTTTTTCTTCTGGAGCATTCACTTCTTTTAATATTTACTATGAAATGTCAAAGGGATGGATGGAATTAGAGTACTGCCTAAATGAACCTGTCTCATTTCTGAAACCAAGACAGCCATAATTTTAACTACAATATTTAAACCAACTACAAGAATTCCATTTCTTTCACAGTGAAAGGAAAAACCCCAAGGCTACTGTCAGTGCATTTGCATGCTACACTTACTGTTTGCAGAGAACAGGCTCTTAGAAGAGCCTTGGTTTTGTCACCTTGCTAAAAGATCTAGTATAAATGTGCATCTCACAGTACAAAATACCATGCTGAAAGGGATGACAGAGGCATATATAGTCCATACAGAGCAGGTTTTTTGCCTCAATTATCTTTAAATAAATGTAGATTTGAATGCTTCCAGGTTAAATCAAGATATACTATGTGTATGTCAGTTTTTGTAAACAATGAGCAAGCAGGAAGGTGCATTTGTTGTTTTATGCATGTAGTATGCTATCCTTAGCTTTTTCATGTTTCTGCTCCTCTCCTCCTTTCCTGCCTCATACAGGTAGTATTACTGCTTATTATAACATTTACATTCCTTTAAAATACACAGCTATTAATTCTTAGCTCATGATAGGTGCTAACTTTCTATTTGCAAGACATTTGCTAAATAACAAGTAAACAAATGTGATTTTAAAGGTTTCTGTTGCTAGGTTTGCACCAGAAAACAGTCACTTTTAAAGAAAGACCCAACAATTTACAGAGAAGGAAAAACAAAGTAAGCATCTCATTTGACTTTCAGTGTGGGTCAGTCTCCTGTCTTGAATACACATGCTCAGGCTTGAAAACTTCAGGCATAAATGAGCTTGGCTTGTTTAGCCTTTATTTGTTAATACTTCTAGGGAAGCACTGAAGGGGATGATTAGCACTAGACAAGTCTGAGGGAAACCTAGAATACATTTAGAGAGTATATTTGCTCTAACTCACTGCCTAGCACAACTCTTATTCCTTGCAGGTTTTCCATGCTTATGTTATTTAAGAAAGGCATCACATCTGTGAAGTTAAACTGACTATTCTGGGTATTTTATAACAACTCAAATTTAACAACTTCCTCAAGCTAAGGGTTTTCCCACACCCATTTGACATCTTGGTCATCTCTCAGCTAATTGTTAAAGTATCACATGAAGAAATTTTCTTTTTCTGTTTCTAGTTTCTTTTCATATGTTTCACCTGTAGCAGAGAAATTGAGTATTGTCAGACATACTACTGATGTAATTCTCCTGAATTACCACAGTTTTTAATGTAACAAACATGAATTAACTGACAGGTGTACGTTTGGATGGAAGAAGATGAACTGAATGGCTCCTTCAACTGACAGTAGCATACAGTACAACCAGAGATTTTAAATAGATGTGATATTCCTGTGAAAAGTAGTTGCTTTTTGGAATGTTGTTACATTTTCTTCAAGGTTAGCTACAATACTGTTGGTTTGGCACAGTTATAATCAACACAGGAACAGCTTTACCAGGTGAAAAATGAGAGTAATTTCCTCTTGCAAATGTGTGCTTGTACTGCACAAAATATGAACAAGGGCCTGGTGTAAACCAAAGGAAACCACAAAAAGCTTGTCTCCAGTTCACTGCAACATACCCTGTCCTACTTCCTTCCCACAAAGCACGATGGCACAGGGCAGTCCCAGCCCCATCCTGCCACTCCCTGACTGCATTTGGAACTTCAGTTTCTCCTGTTGCAGAATTAGCATAATTAAAAAATGGTAGAAGCAGTGAAGAAAAAAGCAAAACACTGGACAGCAGTTGAAATAATAACCAATGGAAGAGGTCTCTTGCACTAACGCAACTCAATTAAGTAACTGCTTCTCTGGAACCTTCTATGTGGCAGAGTTTACTCTGTTCATCCCAGCTGGGATCCTGCCTCTGTGAAACACTGGTGTTGGCATGGCTGAGAGCAATTTCTGCTGGGTAGGGGCTGAAGATGACTATGGGACTCAATACTAGAGCATTGATAATTTAATCAGCCCTTGTTCCTAATGTCTACTCTAGGCAGATTTCAGACTCCTGAGAATGTGTTCTCTCCTACCTTGTTCAAGCAAATCTGTTTACTAACAGTAAAAGAAAATGTTTTTAACAGCACCAACATCCTGCCCCACCTACACCCTTTTGAAGAAACAGGAATTTGCCACGAAATTTCCCTCCTATCAAAGGAGGGCCTCAGAGGGAAGTCTGCTTTTGAATGATGCTGCCTGTGACACTGAATCCTACTGCTTCTCATTTCTCAATCATTCTTTCATAACACTGGCATACCTTTGAGAACCTAACCAAATATGCTTGTACAAACTGCCCTAGTAGGGACACCACAAGCTCCTGCAGCAGTAGTCTGCTTTCACAACATTCCTATAGGCTGTGTCCTTATATGTCTTCAACATAGACATCCAAAGACACATAAAAGATCCCTACAAAAATTTGTAAAAGAAAATTTTACAAAGCCATATTTTTTTCATCTCTTTTTCCCCCTCCAACAGCTTTGCATATGTCAATGCTGCTACTGTGTTTTCCTTGCCTGTGCTGGTAGAGCTCAGTACTGACACAAATATTTGTTTCCTTCTCTCAGCATGGGCACAGTGCTCTGCTGATGCAGAGTCCAAATCTAGGAGTCTTTTGGCTGTAAAAGATTTCACCTTTAGAACAGTGTGAGGAAACTAAGATGATAGTTTGGAAAATGTGTATCTTAGGACTGTCTTGGTGGAAGCTGGTCTGAGTGTTATGGGATGCATTCAAGAGCAGCTTGTAGAAAACACAAATGGGTGTAAACGAAGAGCATTAAAACAGGTTTCTGCATTCTCCTGTGTGTTCTAAGCAGCTGTGGGGCACGACTATTAAACAGTTCCCAAACTTACCAAGCACTTACTGAAAAGTGCTAAACAGTCCAAACAAAACCAGTTTCTCTGTGCTAATTGGCCGAGCCACAGACTTTTAGCAATCAGCTCCTGACACCAGTAGAGAGCAAGATCAATGTCTGTTACCTAAAGATGCATTAGTGACAAAGTCTTCTCAGGAAGTTTAAATCAGAAGGCAGCACGTGCTCCTAATTACATCTCCCTAAGAATTCAGCAGAGCTGTTCCTGTGAAACTCATAATGGCTGGTTCTCAGTTTTAAATATACACAAGGACAAAAGAATATAAGAATGGTTCTTTGAGGTGATAAAAATAAATTGGCAATTATTTTAATGTCTACTGAAATTTGATAGAGTATTGAAATCATTCTGTGGAATGCTTAGATCTCTCAACTTACTCTGTCTCCTCTTTTCCTAAACTTGACTTGCTTGGTTGTAACTACTCCTCAGAAATATTTTTCTCTTCACTCCTGAGCTGTACTAGCACCATCACTAAATTAACGCATAAGTAGTGGAATCTTTGTGAGAGAAGAGTGTGAAGTCTGACCTTTTTTCCTGTGATGACAATCAGAAAACCTTCAGCTAGTCAAGAGCTGCCTCATTCAGAGTCTTCGTAAGAGTATCCTGCTGGGCCATATTGCTCCTCCTGACAATGTTACCAATGTTAATAATAACTAATGCAGTGTCAGGAAGGTACATTAGGCCGTTCCACTACACATCAACATCCGTCAGGAGGGAGGTTATTTCACTTGTGCAATTTAATAGGAATAGCACTGCCATAATAGACTTCATACTAGGCTACCAGCTCTTCGTTTAAAGAGATGTACCTTGGGGTACGCCTTGAGGTATCATTGAGTCACATCACCCAATGATAAACTGCAGAAAACAACACATCACAGAAACTACAAATGGAGGTTTTGTCCCTAAGTAGCAAACATAATACCCATCTGCTTTGGTTTTGTTCTAGAGAGGGACAATAAACCTGGATGAAAGGTCAGTCAGGTCTACAGGTTTACTTGTGTAACAAGTAGCAACAATTTTGTCAGATTACCACAAAGCATCTCTTCCCCAAGAAGGCTGGGTTTTTTTTCCTTAGAGCCTACCACAAGGACCCTTTTTCAACTGGAACCCACCACAGAACATATATTTTCCAAAACACTTAGTCATCTTCAAGATGAGTTACAGAATATATAAGCCAGTACACTGGTCTCTGAACACATTATTTGCTAATGCTAAACAGCATTGCTACTAAAGAGATAGGAAGGTGTGGAACATAAGGCTCATTATTCAAATGTTTAAACATAATAATAAAGCATTACCATGCCTTTGAGCTCTTCTCTCAGACAAATTCTGAATAAATCAGAGAAAGGACTAACCTGATGCTTTCCAGGAGAATGTTCCCCAGTAGGAAAGTGCTTCATCAGTGCTGAGCACCACAGGCAGCAGCTGTGATGAGGACCAGTGTTGGTGACATGAGTGTTTGACTGACAAGCCAAACAGCTCACACTGGAGCAACAGCCAGGTGTTAACAGAAGAGCAGAACTCACTCCTCGCCAGCCCCCACCTCCAGCCGAAAGAAACTTCATGCTGCAGAAAGGGGTTATAAAGGTGGTCTGGGTGCCTGGGAGGGGCCCTGCAAGATTGGTGCGAGGAGGCCCCATGTGGCCCCAGGCCTGGTAATTAACCATCAGGACAGGGCTGGCCAGGGCATGGGTGGAATTTCAGGCTGCTTGTGGAAAGATTTCCACAGGTGCTTCAGTGACCTCAAATAAGTAGAGTCTGATTTTCCTCTCAGCCTAAAAATGACATTTTCTGCTGCTTCATGTTCCTTCACATGCTGGACACTGCCTCAGTACTTGCTCAAGAGGCAAAAGTATTAATAACACTACACCTGTAATATTTTTATATCCTTGCATTACAGAATCTTTTATCAGAATTTATCCTAGGGTGAGAGACTTTTAACGTAGCTGTGCCCCTGTGTTAGTATGCAGTCAATTCCAAATTTTTGGTTTAGTTTTAGGTCCTGTTCTTAATTGCAAGCCAGGGTATAAACTAATTATAGTATCTTGTAAGTGTTGCCCTCACGTAATTTTTCCAGCTGTCATAACACTCAAATCAGCAACATAAATTGGAAACTCTATAAGAAACATGAAGAAAGCAAGTATCGAGTATGATAATTTACTTCACATTAGTCAGATCACTTAGGAGTATGAACCAATTTTCAGCCCCAATGAATATCAGAATTTATATTTTCTAAAAATGATACCATAAAGGAGCTTCAAAATAGTCCCTTCATCCTTGGTCTAGAAGCATCTCCTTTCATATGTCCAAGACTACATTGTTTGTAGTTGTGGATGGGAGATGCAGCTATGCCTACTCTGCATAGTTCTGTCCTTTGTAAGTCTTCTGGAGTGAAAGGGAAGCCCTTCTCCCTGTACTTCCTTCTCCAGGCAGTTGTTGGGCACCGAAAGTCTGAGAGAGGCACAGCTCCCCTTACATGGGATGCTGCTCTGGGCTGTGCTACCTCCAAAGCTGGGAAGATCTCAGTAATGTGATATTACAGTCAGTTTTGTTTGCAGAAGTGCTCACAGTGACACCCTTCCCTCCCCATCACGACCTTCTTAAATAGCAAAGTGTTAATGGATCAGCCAGAGGTGGAACATAATGTTTGCACAGATGTGTCTAAAAGAAATGGATGAATTATTTGTACCTGAGATTCTGCCTAATTAGTCTGGGGCTCCTAAACACATGGACAAAACTCTGAGGGAAAAAATAATTCATTTTCAGACACCAAATAGTAAGAAAAAACATTGGTTATGTTCCTTGTAGATGTGGTGTGACTGATCCCAACTCACTGTGAATTCTGCTTAGGCTTCTCTTTGGAACCAGGAAGTACACAGTAACAACATAAAGACTGACTGACATACATACATGACTGGGAACAAGTCAGCTTTTTTCATATTCCTGAAATCCTGAAAATAAGAGTTCCAGTAAATCACACGACATATCACATATCATATGACATTTTTATGTGAAACCTCTGTATAAATCAAAACAGAGAAGCTATCCAAATGTTTAGCCAGATTTTTTATTCGGACTGTGTGGATTTAAATGTGCAATAATTACCACAGAGCACAATTGGCATTATGACCCCCAGGGCTGAATAAATCCATTGAGATGGCAGATTTGAGGCAGCAACCTGTTTCAATGTTACAGCACCCAGGTGATGCTTACAAAAGCAGACAATTCTTTCTTTACATGCAGGTGCATTTTCAGTTCAGTCAAGTGTGTGGTAATCAGAACTGACAGAGCTTTAAAAATACTGACGTTCTGTTGTACATAAAGTATTTGCTGTCAGTGTTTACAGTTTAATGTATCTTCATTGTGGCCATGTCATAATCCCTGCTTAAAGGATACTTGATCTAAATCCTGCTACTTTAGGGAATAATGTATGATTATTATGCTTGTTTTATTAAAGTCTTCTAGATATTTGTTTACCTCATTAATGTATTTCAGTGCACATCAACACAGATTGCTCCCTGTTAGTTTAGCCATGAAATATAATTAGATTTGTCTTGTCTCAAAGAGAACAGTGTTTATAAGCAGCGATATGGTGAGTTTCCCAAGTCAGGGTATATCTCAGTATAGTCTTTTCTTTCTTAAAGTCCTGCTTGCTACTTGGGTGAATCTTTGCTTTGTGTATGTTGTCTTACCTGACAATTGTCATTACTGAGCTCTAATGTGCCTGCTTCATTAGCATATTTTGTTCTGCTGACTAAATATTCATAATGGGGAATAATTTGTCTAAAGGTGAACATAAAGGCTTTCTTTGCCTGCAGCTACGTACTGCATTTGAAGGTCAGAAGCCAAGGAGTTACATTCCCATTTAACATTCAGGCTGGCCCTTTCAAATAATCCTCAGTGGTTTCCATTTGCACAATTATTGATACAAGTTTTTATTTCTGAAGATTTACAATGGCAGTGGCATTTAGGCCTTCATTTTTATACATAACGGAGAAACTAAGAAAAAAGGGAAAACCATAAAAATTTGTTCCATAAACCACCTTGGTTTTCCAGATTTCTAACACTGAAAATCTGAGCCATGAAAACCTCACTTTCTTGGTATGTATGGGACGTGGGCACTCTCCATGTCGGGTGCTGGTTTTGTGTGACTTGGGTCAGGTCTGGAAAAGAAATTCTGCCCCTGACATTACTGGAACAGGAAAAAAGGAATGTTCTGTAGTTTAAAAGACTTAGTATTTTCTTTGTGTAAGATTTTATATTTTCTCTTTTACATTTCTTCTGAAGCCTGAGGTTCTGCTGCCAGTATCCTGTAGATTTGGTTGGCTACAAGGAAGGAGATGCCATGAAGTATCTCCCACAAACACAGGATCCTACATGAAGTGCTAGAATTCTGTTTTTCAGATCAGAGATGGCCATTAGGGCTGTTTTGATTGTGTCCAATACTGAGAATAAGCACATTTGAAAATTCTGACTTTGCTTTCTGACTTATTTGAACACATTAGCATTTGACTTAATTTCATGTGAAAAATTTGCATTAACATAAAATAAATTTAAATCAGTACTTTAACTGCTACTTAATGATAATTGAAACATCCTATTATTTACATCAAAGTAGATATTTTATTATAATTAAACAGCTTAACATTTTTCTATGAAACCGATATTTGCTAAATTACAGTAGGAAATTCCGACTGCTACATCACATTATATTTCAGTACCAGTAATGAATATTGATTGTACATAAATAACTACAGATAAGTAATGGAGAACATGTTAAATAGAGTTTCTCATATGTTAATGTTTGTTTTGTGAATTTTTATTGAAATTTAATCTGGTGAAAATTTTCTGATTATCTTTGCACCATTGACTTCCACTGAAATCTCTGCTTTGTTTTGAAGCTTTTCAGAAAACAAAAGGATCTGAAATCCTTTCTTTTTTCTTGCAGATGTGCAATGGTTTAGAGCAGCCCAGGAAGCAGCAGCGTTCAGACCTCAATGGCCCACTTGACAATAACAATCCCCCCGAGGTATGTACCTGGAGCTGCCACATGTGCTGCCTGGCTTCCTGCAGCAGCAGGGAGAGCAGGCCTCACATTGTCAGTCCTCTCCCTCACACACACAGACTTAGGCTCTGTTTCTTTTCCTGAACTGACAATAAATACCATATCTGCCTACTCTGAAAAGACTGAACTATACGCATGAATTTTTGCTGCCTCATTCATTTTATGTAACTGTCTATGGCATGTACTCAAGCCTAAAATTTTCTGACGACATACAGAATAGGGAGAACACTTCAGAAGTTCTCTTTTTGGATTATTGGAGTGCAAAAGTGTCATCAAAAAAAAAAATGTTCTGCTTCCATTCCTTCCCCTCCCCCTCCCAGTGTCAGTCCTGGCTTAGTCAGCTGTGAAGAGACACAGTGATAGACAGACCTGCTCTTGTCACTGAAGACTGGAGGAAAGAAGATATCTGAGAACGCAGAATGAGTTATGCTTGGGGCTAGACACAGTGAAATGAAATTGAGACTTAGAAGCAGAAGTCTCTTATCTCAAAACCATAACATATTTAGCCTGTAGCCTGTTGTATTAACGAAGAGGCACATTTCTAAAGCCTTTTCCCATAATGGAGAAATCAGCCTCTTTCCTGGAAATGGGAATGACTGAGGAGGCTGGCTAAAGACAAAGAATGGAAGGACTGTATCTGTTTATTGAGACTAGGGACAGTAGCATAAAAAGAGCACTGTTGTGGCCCCAGCTAAGATTAAGTGTAATTCTATGTACTGAGCAGTCAGGGACAGTTCTTTTAATTCACTGACCCAGAATCTTCTTTGTAAAACATTGTTAAATGTTCCTTATTGGAAATTTGGGATATCACTAATAGGCAGTGTGATCTAGTAGGCAATTGATTATATTGGGAATTGCTGGTTTCTTTTGCTTATTTGACAGCTTACCTCCTAAGCCATTTTTATGGTCTTCCCCCTGCCTCCCGTATTTTTTTGTCTGGTGGGACCTTAAAATACTTTGAGACTCCAAGTACAGAGCACTCTGTAACAGTTAGGCTGGGTTAATGACTGTCATGTAATGTGTTCAGTGTGCTAAACAGTGGCTATGTGACAGTGGTCAGCTGTTTAAATATAAGAATTCACTTCATTGTGTGAAAGTTATTTTGTTACAGCTATACCATTTTTATTTCTCAACAGACAAAGAAAGTGTCTTCCTTTCCAAGTTTTGTTGATGGTAAGTTTGACATCATCCATAGTTAAATTAGGATAAAGTGGAAGCAAATCCTTTAATATATATAAATGATCACACTTCTAAAAACCAGTCAAACCCAAGAAAATACAGCTGAGAAGTATGGAAGTATTTAACATTTTCACCCTCCCCATGGCAATGGGAGCCTAGTGGTGATAAAAAGGAGGAGCAGATAGAGCTCCCAGAAGGATTCAGGTGAAAATGAAGAGCAGCTACAAATCTGGAAGGGGTTAAAAAGGGTGTAACCGTGGGCCCCAGCAGGAGATTTATGAACACATAAGAGTACTGTATTCTTCAGGGCCCATTATTGCACTCTGGGAACCTCAGTTGTCAGCACAAATGGAAAGGTCCTCCTGAACTGACCGAACAATGGTAATCCAACCCGCTGTTCAGGAGAGCAAAGCTTTCACATGTTTCTTCAATCTCTTTTGAGTGCTATTACATATATTCTGTTTGAAGAAAATAAGCCAATTTATTAACACAAGAAGGTGGACAGAAATAAAATAGGATTGTACTGAAAAACATGATCATTCTCTGATTCACTGACAGCTGAAGAACTTTTATAGGGAAAATGCATGCCACTCTTCCTGCAAAGAAAATGTCTACACTATAAAGTGAGAAAAGACAGTAGAACACTTTCAAGCATCCGATACCTTAGATCTGTCATGAACACACACAATAGAAACCTTAAAAGGATGCAAAAAACTTAATTTCTAATACCATTCTAAACTCAGGGAAAACTTAATGCAATTTAGAATAATATTAGGATGTCCAACACATTTTTCTTTTATTCCCTGATCTCACCATCTTGACAAGCATTTTCTATTTTCAGTAATTTAAGAAACAGAACAAATGGAAAGTTCAAAGATTGTCCCTTCAGGTTGACATCTGAGGGACATTACACCGAACACTTGGCATGTACTGGCTAACAGGCGCTAAATAGTGGTAAATTGAAATGCATTCCTCAAGGGTGGCAGAGACAAGAAAGCAAGCTGATGCTTTGTAATAAGTATCTGCTGATTGTATAGTGGGCAAGCATAAAGCAAGGCCAGCATGCACAGAACTTTAAAGCAGGTGAGACAATTCCTCCCTCACAGTGCTGCAGATACAGCTACACATTTTAATTTTACTGGGATAAAAGGTTATGTCTTTTTCTTTACATACCAGCCAGCTCACTACTCTGTTGGAAAGGGGTCAGGATACCCTTTACATAATATAATACCTTTTTTTAGTTCAATCATTTTGCTTTCTCTGATTTTTTCTGTAGTGGCACAGTATGTGAGGATAAACTGTCTATTAGGCTTTTTCTATTGCAGGTATTATATGGCATTGTCTAATACAAATAAATACATGCCTCACTAGGAGCTTATGACTTACATGACTGCTTTCTGAATTCAAAGAAAAATACAGTTTCTATTATTAATTTGTATGTGGAGTCCCAAAAAGCACTGGACCATTCTGGACATAAGAAAAGATTCTGCCAGCTAACGCTGCTGTTGTTCCCTGAGCTTTGACAGCAATACCACAACCATATTCTGGTTATATTCCTATTCAGTTTTAAAGCACTTTCAGCATGACTCCTTAACTACAGTAGCTATATCTATGTTTCTAGTAATACATAATATTTTCCATATGCCATTGTGAATATAAAAAAGGACTTACCATCTATCATATTGAATGATAACAGGCCCAAAAATATTGGAAATGTGTTTTGCAAATGTCTAAGAGCAAATGTCCTTTGCTGTTAGAATTGTTTCAGTAGTAGTACAACTACATGCTCATAGTAGTAATTACTTCTATGTTCAGTGGTTCTGGCTTTTCTGCACTCTGTCCTATCACCATAATTCTTACTCTCTTACACAGTAACAAGCTTGATGAAGCAACGAAATCAGTCAGAAAATGGAAGTTGTAGATGGACATTCTGAAAGGTGACTTACGCCCTGTGTCCATTTACTCCTTATGCAAAATCTGCTGCGGTGCCACACATCCCACGGTCTCGGGGACTTCATGGAGTGTGATAGTTCAGAGGAAACTGAACTGTGCTCAGAGTGCAGTCTCTAAATACTGTCTGAATCTTTGTTTACATTATTTTAGATAGGTGTAAAAATGCATTCCTATCAGATTAATGAATCTAGTTATGCTGAATTAATGAATTTTTTTGTTTTCTTTTTTTACTATTTAATGAATACAAATGTTAATTTTAAAATGTTTGGACCTAGTCTGCTTAGTCTAGAAATATCTTTATACGTGTTACATTAGTAGATCAGCAGAAAACCAAGTAATCTCTATTGCCTTGGTAAGTGCAGAAATTTGCAGTTAGATTTTTCAGAAATAGTTATCTAATATTTAAGCACCAATAGTCAACATAAAATTCCAATCTTTGCTCACATCAAACTAACCTTCACGTTTGAAACCCATTCCTG
>NW_008236184.1:2088363-2100395 GCF_000691975.1 Corvus brachyrhynchos
TTCCCTTCTTCATCAGTAAGCCTTTACACATGCTTGCAGTCAGGGGCATGCTTAAGTGCTCTGATGAGCTGGGACCTCAGCCAAGTCTGCATTTTTGCATTATTTAAAGCAGACAGAGATAAGGAAGAAAACACCCAGGTGACCTAATTTGACCCTGGCAATTTTCAGTACTATTCCATCCTTCCAAGAGATGTCTTGTTTTACCTGACAGTTGCTTACATTGCCTTCATGATGGGAAATGTATGTTGGAAATGTTTTCTGCCCAACATGTCTTTTTTTTTTTTGGTCTTTTTGTTCTGTATTATCTACTGCTGTAAGCATTTTCTGCATGCTGTTGACTTACACATTATGTAGCTGACTTTGTTGCTAGTATAATGATTCTGCAAAACATAATTTTTTAAAGCTATGAAGAGATGATGTGATGACATCCAACCAAAAAAGCCCCGGTCTTTAAGGAATCCAAATAAATAAAATTAGGATTATAAAGTTGCTTAACACCCTAGGTTATTTCCATGCTCAAGAATTTTTTCATACAAATTAGTTAAAAACACCATTGCTGTCACCAAACAGCCAAGGCATGAGAAGAAATTGTTGTTTTCTTTGTAGCATCCATGGGTTACACAGATGCCAAAGATACCCTGGGCATTTTGCTTGATGTAGTAATGATTGTATGAGAATTTGCACAGAGAATTGCAGTTTTACTTGTCTTCAGACACGAAACATTTCAAGGAAATTAATCTAAATTACCTACTAAGGGAGTTTACTTAAACTGATTTAAACATGTGGGTAAGCCTATTTCAGAGTTAAAGCAATCTTGATTCAATTTAGCCTCATTTACTTAGCCTGAGTGAATGAAAGAAAACAAAATTAAAGCTGCTTTAATTTTGAGTGAGCGTGTTGATGCAGGTATCTAATGAAGTTTTGCAAACTTAACATTAAATTCACATTGTTAATTAATTTCCCTCTCTGCTGCCCTTGAAAGATGTCAGTATGATGCAACATTAGTATTTTGTTTCATGCTGGAAGAAGTACAGATGTACGAGACAAAGTTTTAGACCTGAAGAGACATATGAATATGGCACCATACAAAATACACCATCCATCCACTGAAAAACCTAATGGTACAAAGATGTAAGCAAAGAAAAGCAGCCATACAGGACCAGAGTTCCTGTGGAATTTTCATTTTCTCTGTTTTCTTTTAGTGAATTAAGGCTGCAAGAACAAGGATTGGTTTTTGAGGTATTGAAAGACTTGGCCTTTATGAAGAGTTTCAGTGACTTCTAAATTACTGGCTTCTCAAGGATTTCTTTGAGGGTTTTCCTACTTCCAGTGGAGATTGTCAAGATATTTTTTTACACTTTCCCAATACTTCAAAATTTTTAAATTCCACAGAATTCTATTCTGAGTTATAATGAATATCTAAACTGTTACTGGATTTGTACAGATGTGATCTAAATAAAATGTGTTCTCTGGTACATAATTATCCTTTTGAAGTTTAAAACAATGGTGTTTGATAGCAAACCAAGTAACTCCAATTTGTGTGAGCACTGTTAGTTAATCTCAGGTCTCTGAAGAGTACAGGACTGGTATAAATATATATCTGTGTATTCATATACCTTGAGTACTGAATTACAAAGACTGTGGGTTTTTGCTGGGGGTTGAGATTTCTGGCAGGTGGATTTGAGATCTGCAGGGATGAATAAGTGTCAGCAACACTGCTTAAAGAGGAAAGTCACTTCTTTCAATCATGTTTATATTCTGGTGGAAGACTTTTGCTAAATTAGAATAGGAAAATGAAGGATAGGAAAGCTCACTAAAAGATAAATGTGCAAACTACTATTTCAGTACATTTAATCAGCATAGCATCCCATATATTTTTTTCTTTTCCACATAATAATCTTCCACATTGACTTGATTATAAATAAATTGAACACTGAACAACAAACTTTTTTTTAAAATTAACATTCCCCTTTTTATCCTCACACCAGATTTTTATACTAAAAAAAAATGCATTAAAAGGTGGGCAAGTTGATCTTGCTCAAAGCACATTTCTTTTATAAAACTGTTGAGGAATAAAAGATGTTCGCCATCAAGAGATTTCAGCCAAACTCTGGAATGACTTTTCTTTACTGTTGATCTAATCAAGTTGGATGTAAAGCTTAACAGCTGAACAAAGAGGATGGTGAACACAGTCCTAGCATTAGAAAGGTTGTTCAAGCCTCAATATCCCTTATTCAATTTCTCATCTCCCCACTCCTTTGAGAGGCTGTAACTGTAAACGTCTCCTGTCAGTTCCAGGACCTTGTGAACCTGAGGACCTCATTGATGGAATCATCTTTGCAGCCAATTACCTGGGCTCCACACAGCTGCTGTCTGAGCGCAACCCTTCCAAAAACATCAGAATGATGCAGGCCCAGGAGGCAGTGAGTCGTGTCAAGGTAGGGGATGTTTATGGGCTGTAGAATACTCTCTCTGATCCTTTGACAGCTGATCCCTGAATGGTGCGGGATCCGCAGCCTCAAACCTCTGCTGAGGTGCACTTGGGTAAGTACAGATCAGTACTGTAAATACCATTAGTTTCCAGTGCTTGCTGTAAAAATACATACAGCAAAATATAAATTATTCCAGAGTCTATTCAAAATTTTTTGGAAGCTGTATAACAAATTCAACTATGAAAGACAAATTGCAGATTGCAATTAGAAAATATTCCAGTGGCAAAGCACGGGATATTTGTTTGACTGTGGTTTTACCCTTTTGTTATTACTTCCTTTAACTTACTACAAATTGAGAAAATTAGTCTCAATATTATTACTTACATTATTATTTTTTGGGACAAGAATATTCATTACTATTGTGTTTGGATTTGGTGTTATTTACAGTGAACAACGTCTTTTAAATATTATACCGTAGACTGCTTCATAGAGCTGTGTGAAGAAAATAGTTTTTTGGTTAAGAATCCAAGTAGGAGATATTTATTTTAGAAGTTACTGTGCCTTTGCTGTAAATACCTCATCTGAATAAACACATGGTTAGTGGCAGATTTTATGCTAGGAGAAAAAGTATGTGCATAGTCAATGAAATATTAATTGCTAAGAATTGCATGGTTTTGAAGGAAATAGTTTGGAAAGGCCACTTACAAGAGATTGTCATGACTGATGATTGATTTAGCATTTAGAAAGAAATGGAATGCAGGAAAGGTCCAGTTCTTTAAACTTTCCAAACCTTCCACTTTCTGTTTAGTATATTGTGATATCTCAAGCTACAGTAAGTAATTGTTGATTGCAATTAACTCCCTAAAAACTTTTGTATATTAATACCAACCCTCCTCTGTCAGTGGTACTTGACTACTCCAGATAGTCATGGCAAGGAGCTTGAGCTATGTTTTGCTCAACAGTTACATGCAGATGTGTGATGAGCGTGGAGAGAAAACCTTGGGTTTAAGATGCATGTGCTGCCATTTTTGACTGCTGTAAATTTGGCAGGATAAGTGTTGGGAGCAGCTGATAACAGACAACACTTTGGTACCGATTCTTTTGTAATCAATTGTCAATGTGCATAACTCCATGAAATCCAAGTATGCTTGAGAACTGCATAAGGTATAAACAAATCTTTCCCTCTTGCACATCCTTCTCCCACTGCTCCCAATTTTTTAATTTTCAGCAGTCTGGATTCACAGTCGAAAAGTTTCCCTGACTTCCCACACTGTCTTTTCTCTTTCCATGTGTGTACATCTGTCTGCATCTTTTTTTTATGCTACTCCTCAGAGGATGCAAAAGGCGGCTAAAATCAAGAAAAAAGCGGTGTGTAAACTGTTTTTCTTGAATGCTAATGTTTACTTACATTTTTGTTGTCCTTATTTTCCATGGAGTGTCATGTCTTTCATTACAGATCCTCATAAAGTTGTCATTTTGGTTTCTTCTTTGGTCCACAGTAGAATAGTGAATGGAGTAAAATGAACTCATTTTCTTCATTGTTCATTTGCTGGAGTGCCTGTCTGCTGCCCTTCTCCTGTTGAATACCTGTGATTTGTTTACTCCAGATGTACAGCCATTGTTATCTGGGAGATGGTTTTTTTTGAATGTAATGCTTATTTTGATTTTACTAACCAAAGCAGTAAGATGTATGTATTTCCTGTGCTTGTGACTTACTGTATATTTATTAAATTATTGTTGACATTTAAAACCAAAATAAATTCACCACACAGTAGCTGGAACAATTCATACAGGAAACATTGCACTCAGTTAAAAACAATATTTCAGATAACTAAATACAGTTGACAAAAATATCACCAAAAGGATGGAAGCAATACAAGTAGTCTCTGCCAAAGTATGTGCTTGCTTTGTATTTTGCTGTAAGATAATTCAAATAAAATTAATCTGAATGAATTGTAGGCATAGCTAAGCCTTTATAACTCCAAAAAAGAATAGAAAATACATCATTCTCATCATGAGCCAGTGTCTGACCTGGAGACTGGTGCCTGGCTTTAGCCCAGGCTGAGACAATCTGTGGCCATTTCATTCTGAGGCCGCTGCCACAGGTGCTGCTCGGTACCCGTTGCAGTGGTGCTGTGTGGCCAAGCAGCCTGGAGGACCACATATGTTCCTGCTGGACCAGAGAATTATGGCAGCTCTTGGACAACGCTTCAGTGAGAGGTAGCAGCTGCTTTGCCACGTGGACAGAGCCAGGACTCACACTTTGGAGTGTGGCATTGCACTGTAATCCCTCTTACTCTGTGACCGTGCCCTCTGATGGGGTATGGAAGTGTTTCCCTAGTGAGCAGTGCTCAGAAGTTGTGGTCTAAAAGTCACCTGATGTCTTTCTGTGATATGACAGAAACATTAGTTCAGTGCTCAGTTCTTTATTTTCTAGGAAAAAACCAAAAAAGCTATAAAAAAAAAGTCCTAAACCCCACCACAGTACTGAGCATCAGTTTGCACTTTTTTTGGTGAGCTCACTGAAAGCAGCAAGGGCTAAACAGCTGATGGGGCCTAAGTCACTTTCTCAGTTCTCCTACTTTTTTAAGTCTGGTGCCTCAAGTACTGAAGTGCATCAGTGAGAAAGTGAGGAAAAAACAGCCATACTTTTTCTCCTGTTTTGGCTATAAACAGAGAATTTTAATACTTGAGCTGTCAGTCCCACGGACTCCAAATTCCCTCTTACCCAGAAAATGAGAGTAGGCTTCACTCTGTCTATGCAATAAATGTACTCTTTGCATGTCTTTAGAAACACCTTTGAATAGCCATCTCTGTAGTGGTTTAAAGTGCAGTTGCCTCACATCACATTATGCTTGAAGCAGTCAGTGAATTTGTCATTCTGAAAAGAAAATTAAAAATCCCGTTGTAACAAAGTATCTGTCTTTTAGACTTCAGAGGGAGATTCCCAGGCCTTGACTGAAGTGGATCTGTTCATCTCCACACAGAGAATCAAAGTTTTAAATGCAGACACACAGGTAAGTTGGATTTAAACTCTTTGAGAATAATGTTGAGTTAGACCATGCTCTTACACGATTAGTGGGACACTACTGAACCTGGATAAATTCAGGTACTGAGTATTCAGAAAGAGCTCCTATTGTTCTAAAAATTGCCACTACAGTAAGACTAACACCAGTTTTGCTTATTTAATGTGTTGGAAGATGTCTGCATGTTGCTATAATTGAGCTATAATTCAATTTAAAAAAAGATTCAAAAGCCTTTCAGAACGCATGCACACCATTCCTCTGGAACAGTTTCAGAACCCAGATTTACAGTCCAACAGGGAAGTCATTTTCTGCTTAGACTTAGCCATTCATATCTTGCCATTTTTAACAATTAATCTCAATTTTTTTCCATAAATCGCCATCCTCTTGCCTAAGGTAAGTTCTTAACCATTCATATAAAAGCAGCATCTGGAGACCACAGCAATGATCAGCCTCATCTTCTAGGAATGCTTGTATGTTCAACAAGAGGTGATCTTCATAAAAAGGAGTTTTTGAGGAATTTACAACTAAATACATATAATTTCTAGTAATCTCAGAAGATCTCTTAACTTTGATCATACTTACAGAAAGTCTTCAAATTTTCATTCTAATGAGAGGCATTGAAAAGGGCAATTTTAACAACGTTTTGTCAGAAGTAAATAATGTCAAATCAATCGTTTTCTTCTGTTTCGGAATATATTTGTCCATGGCACAGAAGCAGCACATGTCATCTCTTCACTTAAATAAGGCTTTAGTATCATATATTTTCTAGATTATATGATCTAGATGAAAGAGATAGAAGCAGGCTTAATAACTTCAGAATGGTGTTATGTCTGATATATTGCTATCTGTGTGGCAATGTAAAGAGAAACAGGGCAGAGGGATACTCACAAGCATGTTTCTCTAGTGTAGAACTGTTCAATATTTTCACAAACAAGAGAAAATGGTTATTGAACTTGAAAATTGGTGTATCAGATCAGAGTTCAGAAATATGGCTAAATGAATAAATGAGCTGAAACGATAGGAGACACTTAAGCAAAGATAAATGTAGCACTCTACATTTAGGGTTTTGGTTTTAATTGTTATATAATTTGGTTTTTTAACAGTGGAAACTATGAAGCACCTTCTTCTTCCTGAAATTTAGGGGAACATTACTATCCTTTAATCTGAGGGTAATGACAGTATGTCCAGGAAAAGGATTATTTTTCTTTTAATATAAGCAGATATCCTTAACATGCCACTAGAACTCCCAAGAGATGCACCAGACGAGTCGAACAGCCCATCTTAACATGGGCAGCAATATTTAGAACCTGCCATCCATAAATCATCCTGAAACTGCATTTCATCCACCATAAGCAATACCACTATTGGTTATGGCTCAGCCTTTTTTTGACCTCATGGTAAACATGCATCATCCAGAGATTATGTTATCAAAGCTGATAACTACTTTTTGCATTAGCAGAAAATAAAATGCTCATAATCATCAATGTAAAGATGACTACAGACAGTTATTGATAAATGAACAGCTACAGTTTGTAGTTGGAATGTATGGCAGTTAATAGGTACGGTCTCTTCGCTGAGTAAGGACTAGTCTTGGTGGAAGTCACTCTTCTTACTTTAAATAGTTCAACATTTCAGCTGAATACCAATCCTTTTAAAAATAAAAAGGGAAGGTCCTTTGAAGTAGTCCATAAACACTGTCAAAGGAACTGTCATCTTACTCTGCTGATCCCCTGAGATTTGTAGTGATGCAAAATGCAATGCTCCATGATGAATGGTGTCATATCTGAGCTGTTCAACCAGATGAAAATAGTAATAGTGGAAATTGTTCTAATTCCAGGCTCTCTAGGGCTTGCCCTGGGGTTTTGGTGGTGTTTTTTATTTGTTGGTTTGGTTTTGTTTGGGGTTTTTTTACAGTGTGTCTTTCAGAGAGCTGTAACAGAATTATGCCCATGACTTTTAGCATTTTTGGCTTGGTAACACTTTTCACTGCTAGTGAAGTTCCTGACTGGCGTAATTACCATGGGTCTATTTCAGCTGGAGTGGCAGCTGGCAGAGACAATCTGTACTTTCATGGCTTTATCAATTACATAAACCCTATTTATGCAGTGTGCCATGGGTTTTAACCCATCTGTAGTGTTGTATAGCTCACGTGAGGTAACAGCTGAATGAAAATGTAAAATTCCCATTCAGAAAAATAACACGCAGCAAGGTTCAAAATGCTGAGCAGCACCAGTCAGGTGTATTCCCAGGCTGGAAGAGAGCCAGCAGTGGTGATTCTGTTGCCCTCAGCAGCACTAGGAAATGGCACCCCTGCCACTTTTTAGTTGCTTATGCATTTACTTGCTGAACACGTTCAGCCCAAGTCGAGCACCTGTGTAGTAGGGACGCAGTAGGAGCAGCCTTAGGGTTGGCCATGTGCCTTGTTGACAGGAGAGGAATTCTTCCCTGTGCCACAGCTTTGTGGGGTTGCACTCAGTGCCGCAAACTAGCAGAACCTCTCCCAGCTTCTTGCTCAGTCAGTGAAGAGAAGCTGGGAGTGCAGCAACTGGGAAAATGAGGAAAGAAAAATAAAGATGTAGAGCTCGCAAATGTGTATGTGCAGAGCCTCTGGTGCGTGATTGGCTCCATAAAATCGCCTGACTCATTAGGCTGTCTAATTCACACTCCCACGGGACTACAGCACTTTAAAGCTTGGAGGAATGCTTAGGTTTTCTCCTTCAGCTGTTCTTTGGGTTTCAAGAGAAGCAACAAACAAGATTCTAAAAGAATTGCATGGAAAAGAATCTGAGAAAGGGCGATCTAGACAGGAGAAGAGAACAGTGGTTTCAGAAAAGGCTGAGAGAGGCTGAATTTCTAAGGACAAATCTAAGGATAGTAAGGATGGAATGGACAGGACTAGAAAAGGGATAAGGGAAAGAATAGGGAGGCAAATGGGCAGAGGTGGAGGGATTTATGGGAAAGTAATAAAGGAGGCGGTGAAAAAGAGATATTGGTAATGGAAGACAAAGTATAATGGAATATGGAGTGAGAAAGGAAAAAGTAAGTAGAAAATAAACACATGTTTACAGTCACTAGATAGTATTTGCCTTATTCCTAATTGTAAGTGCATTAGACAGGAAAAATATGGGAGGGGTGGGGGGAATGATTGCTTTCACCCATACAAGAGGGAAAAAAAAAAAAACCCAAACCCTTTGAGTAACCTCTATGTGATGATATGGGCAGAAAGCCTTTCTTGGCAGGTGAGATTAAATGCCTTCATTTTCCCAGTGCATTCACTCTTGTGCACACTACATGTATGATTACACCCTTATACAATACTTGGTGCACACTGCTGAAAAGCAATTATCTCTGCAGAGCTCCCAACATCCTGCTGAGAGATGTCCATTATAAAACATTTCTCCATTCTGACAGAAGTGCTGTAAATCCTCCTGAGTACCCACAGCCGTTAGAGACACTCCCCAGACCACCTCTTAACCATCATTACTTTTTGTAGGTTAGGGATAAGCATTACTTCAAGCCTGAGAAGAATCATTACAGTAATTTTAGGGGTAGTGATTATCTTCAGCAAGACAAGTGGTTCTAAGAAACAATGATAATTTATAGTTTTCTCTGACAAGTTAAATTGTACTGAAATTCTTAAAACAATTACTTTTGTTGACTTGAAAAACAATACTTCTTCCTTAGACCTTAGAAAATTGTTCAACTAATGCTAAACTAGTGCCAAGCTGTTTATATAAAGAATGCTGCTGCTTATATAAATTACTAAAATTGTGAACTATCTCATACCACATTTTTTTGTTCCAATTCAGACAGAATTTGGTGGATGCTTTTAGCTGTTCAGGATGAGGGACAGAGATGGTCAGGACACATCCTCAACTAGTTTGATCAGTAAAACTATTATGCTTCTGGTTGTTTCTAGTTTGAGCAATAGATAAAATCCTGGAAAAACTCCAAACTGACTGGTGACCCCAGCTAGAAGCAGTTTTCAGATGTGCCTTTTCTGTTTAAGAACAGTTCATCTTTACAATGGCAAAATGTGTAAAGAAATAACATAATTTTCCAACACCATGAAAATATATACAAAACAGTAGCACAGCTCTTCATTCTTGCTTTACAGTAGTCACCATGCTGTATTTGCTCAGGCAACACTTCCATTGAAGCCAATGTCTTGAACAGCCACTCTGCTTCCATTGGGAGTTGGGGCCCATCTATTGCCGAGGGAATATCCGGTCTGGGCCCATAGGAAGTGCTTCTGTAGCTTCTGTCTTTCTCAAGCAGCAGGCTGTTAAGGAGAGGGGAGCTGCAGTATTTGTAGGAGAGCAGCAGGCATGGGGAACGGCTTTGTTTGTCCTTGCTTTGTGCAGGAAACAATGATGGACCACGCGCTGCGCACCATCTCCTACATCGCCGACATCGGGAACATCGTGGTGCTGATGGCGCGGCGCCGCATGCCCAGATCCGCCTCCCAGGACTGCATTGAAACCACTCCTGGTGCCCAGGAGGGAAAGAAACAGTACAAAATGATCTGCCATGTCTTTGAGTCAGAGGATGTAAGTAAATGGAATCAATTTATTTAAACAACATAGGTCATGTAGAGATCTCTGAAGTCAATGGCCATTCATGGGCAAAATTAACCTGTGGGATATCAAACTGATCATTCATCCTGGATTGTCACATCCTGTAGTCCAGTGGGTTGGCACAAAATGACACATATGTGCCTCCAGACACTTGGAATGAGGTGGAACCATTCTGGACCTCTTTCTAACTGAAGCCAAGTTCCTGAGAACATCTACTGCCTTGGCACAAGGCTGCCCTCTACCCAGTCCTGGTTCCCTGTGACTACTGACCTGTAGTTGTACATACTCTCAAACATACTCTCAAACATACTCTCTTGATCCTTTGGTGTTTAGGAACACATTCAGCTGTTTATTTTTCAGTTCTCTTTTTTCATCCCTAACAAAGATTATGGATTAGAATTTTTATATAGACCCATAGAGTTCTGTACATCTCTGCTGTACGTCCTGTTTCACTGTTGTGAAAAGTGCCGATGTGCCATTCCATACCTCTTGAGACAAAGGAAGATGACCTTCCTTTACTGCCGTTGTATATCCAGGTTTGGGTTTGTAGTGAAATAGGTACTTGTATTTGAAGTGGCAGAGCAGGGGACTCCAACCTAAAACATTTATGGAAAAATATACCAAGCCAGTAAAACAGAAAAAGCAGAATTTGTTGTCTGTTTCTAACTTGACAGTAAGAGGCAGAACTAAACATCACTGTTATTATAGGAATAACTCTAGATATAATTTCTGTCATACCGATTAAAAAATAATGGAGTTCTTTGGGTCAGACAGTCATAACTCAGAGGTTGCATATATTTTTGAGCTAAGTAATCCATTTTCATTATTTTAAAGCAATTAAGCCTGTGAAGGAGAAATGGCATTGTCTAAATGTTAGAGTGCTAGACTGGGGTTGTTCAGAGACTGAGTAAGCTCAGCTCTGTCACAGCTTTGCTTGGGTGACCTTTTCAAGCAACTTAATTATCTCTAAGCTGTGCATAATGATGGAGACTTTCATAAACATTCACAAGACCTCAGAGACAGAGATGAAATTAAGATGTGAGAACTGGCTGTTACTGGCAGCAATAGAATAGAGTGTGACATCTGGAGATGTTTGTTTTAAGAATGTAGAATGAAGGCAAAAGCAGAGGATGAATTACAGAGAAAGCAGTGGCAATGGAGATCAGAAGGATCCTGTAAGGACTGGTGATAAAACTTTAATAATGGAATGACATGAAAATGCCCTGAGTGACTTCTGTACTACCACCATACTACCCAAGGCAGTGGCCACAGCACCAAGCCTAACCCAGTTCAAGAAGCATTCAGACAATGCTCTCAGGCACAGGGTGGAATTTTGGGGATGTCCTGTGCAGAGCCAGGAGTTGGACTTGATCCTAAGGGGATCAGCATATTCTGTGATTCTGTACAAACCTCTTAGTATAGAGGTAAGACTTGAAAACATGCTTTAAAATATGAAAAAACAACTTGTGACTGGGTAGCCTACTTATGTTCTTAATTTTCTAAAGTAATTTTTATGTCAAGCAGATTGGTGCTTTTGTGTACTGCAGAACAAATGAAATAAGGCAACAACCTTTTAGCATCAAAGAAAACACTTGATCAATAGATTGTAAGAAGATACAGATTTATAATATCCAGAAAAATCCATGCATTCAAAATGCATTTAAAATGTACTGACTGTCTAAGAAGGTGTGTTGCATTTCCAGAATACAGGTTTGATTAGTAATATTTTTAGGGAGTGTAAGGTGCAGTTAACTTCTCATATCATCAGCATTTACTCATATGCTCCGATGACCCCACAAATGATGACCCACAAATATACAAACCTCAGCATGGCATTCTCCTGTGAGCTGCAGTAAACTCAAACAGGGAAAAAATAATTCACGTGTAGAAAAAGTGGACTACAAGTTCCTTTTACTGATCTCTCTGTGTTCCCTTGCCATCTAGTGGAATGTGCAGGTAAGTGCTCCAAAATTTAAGAAAAATAGGGGGTTTTGAAA